>NC_092197.1:18776356-19076356 GCF_043641665.1 Enoplosus armatus
TTACAACGCCTCGTCGTACTTCTGCCGATATTTTGGTGAACGCAACGCAAAAGTAGTGTAATCAGTAACGCATTACTTTAAAGAGACAGCAATAGTGTAAGGTCATTTATTACGTTCAAATGAAAGTAACTAGTAATATGTAATGTATTACATTTTGAAAGTAACTTGCCCAACACTGGTCACCTGTAGCATGGAGCATTAGTACTGTTGCCTGCAACTGCCAATCTGCCTACTCAATGGAAATACACTAAAATAATATTGTATTGTTCATTAAAGACAAAATCCATCGTCCATACTCAATTAATAGACAATTTAAATAAAAACAAAAACAAAACAAGGGCCGTGGACATTGCGTGAGCATGCAAATGCTCTCTCTCTCTCTCTCTCTCTCTCTCTCTATCTCACCCCTCCCTCTCATTTCATCTTCTGCCAAGGCCCGGTACAACACCGCTAATTTGAGCAGCATGCTAACACGAGCGCACGCACACACACACACACACACACACACACACACACACTTCATCTGCAGCGCCACTTCACACACGAGGAGGTGAGGTTGATGTGTGTTTTATGTTTTTCAGATGGCCGTTTATATAAAACTGCAGTCAGCTCGACCGTGAGGCCGAACAGAGTGGATGTTACTGTGGAAATGTTCCTTTTTTGCAGACTCTCAGCTGGAGTCACATGACCGGTTTTCCATCAACAAATCAGCTGATTTGGATTTCAAACAAAACAAATGTCTTTTTTCTTTTATTTGTTTGTAATTTCTATAATATTGTTTTTTTTTTTAACATTTATTTTTGGATTATTTTCTCATTATTGTTCGACTGCCAATTTTCATAATAAACATGATGACTCCTTCTTCAATACCATTTTACTTACCAATGTGTGTGTGTGTGTGTGTGTGTGTGTGTGTGTGTGAGTGTATGGGGTATATTTCATTTGTAGGAAAAAGAGGAGTACACGCACACTGTTAAAATGAAACCAAAACACCAATAATTTGTTGTTCACTAACAGTACAGTCTGCCAGTGTAATAACACACAGACTAGACAAGCGCTTAGTTTTCTTTTCTGATGCTGTATGAGGTTTGTTTACGTCTATAATTCAAAGACTATATCTAATAACATACTATGATACACTTTATATTTTCAGTTGTGACACCGAATGTTGACTGTCGACGAGTAACTCAAACAAAAAGCACACAAACGTCTATGAACCGCTGTATGTCAGCCTGCACTGTGGAGGGAGTACAAACAGCTAGCAGACAGCAGAGCCCCACAGTAGCTGGCTGGCAGGGTCTGTGGCTCCTCTGTGGTACCTGGGGCCGCCTGAAGGGGGCAGTCTGGCTCACCAAACCGCTTCCCTGTATACCCCCCATCCCCCCCCTACGACACCACCCTCCACCGCCCCACCCCCCCACCCCCACCCGCGGCCCACCGGGAACCGCCGGCTCTCCTACTGTGCCTTCTGCAAGACCTGGCTTAATTTAATTAACGCTGTCGACTTTAAACAAAACCACATCTGAGCCGAGGAGAGAGAGAGAGAGAGAGACAGAGAGAGAGAGAGAGAGAGAGAGCGAGCAGGAAATAGCCAGCGACGGGAGCAGATCGCCCCGGTCAGATCGCTGGGAGGATTTATCCGGCTCAGGGTTTGATAATACTTCAGGTGGCTTCAGAAACGAGACCTTAACAAAAGAAAAAGAAAAAAAACAAACAAAACAAAAGACACACCCCAGGATTGTTTCTTGAAGTGACTAATATCAATGGAAGTCAAGGTCTGCTTTTAAAGGCGGGTGCTGGTAGGGAGCTGAGGATGAGACTCTTCACACTCTTCTGGATCCTCTAGAGTAAAACTAAAATACTAAGCGATGAGCTGCAGGTAAAAGAGAACGTGATTTTATGGCTGTGTGACGTTTTTTGAAAATGAAGTGTCTCATCGCCGTAGCTTTGCTTAAAAAAATGAAATGCTCATAGATACTTTAACACAATGCTTTCTCTGTTTGTTTGTTTTTTTTTTATTTTTTTTTTTTAGAGAGGATAGAGTTGAATTAGGAGGATGGAATGACCTTTTTACATTTTGTGTTTGGTTAAAGAATATCTCGCGAGGCTGACATTCTGAATTTGTTCAAGATAACAAAACGATAAACTTCTGTCATGTAACAATTGCTGACGCGTTTTAGAGAAAAGAGGGGAACTTCAGAACCCCTTCGACTGAATGAGACGCTTCTACATTTCACAGATTCTGAAGGATAAACGACGTCCTGTCAGATTTTTTCCCCCCCCAAACGTTGATGTGTGCCATATTGGTCACCTTTAAATGCTGAAATTTTAACAAACCGGGTCCTGTGCAAATATTTAGCAATATTTCTTCGACTTTTCTCTTGATGGAGAAAATGTAGAATTTAAGAGAAAAGAAAAGAAAAGGCTTCATTCATCTCATTTTAAATGTTCAAGTTCAGACTTAAAGAGTAATAAATAAAAGCACATTTTAAATTTTGGAAGATACATGGCTGATAATAATGGGCACAGTGTAAATATCAGAAATTGTAAATTGTATCTGTATTTATTCTTATTGTTTTGGAGAATTGTTAGGTTCAGGTTCCAGTCTACTTTATGTCAATTGAAGAGACGACAAAACTCTGAAGCACAAAACCATCCAGATAATATTACAATTCAAAGATCCACCAGCCTTTAAAGAAAACACCTTAACTTAATCCACTTTGGCAAAAAGTGAACATTCCTGACTTGTAATCTTGCATGAGCAGGTTACGCTTTATTACGGTAAATATTAAGACATGAAATAAAAAACTTTTACTTCAATTATGTCGTCTCAACTGCGTCATGAAATAATTCCCTATGTAATCATCTTGACGCGTAAACCCTCCCCGGGTACGATTAATAAGAAAACAGCTTAATGGCTGGACCCAGTGTCACCGTGTGTGTGTGTGTGTGTGAGAGAGAGAGAGAGCATTGTGTGTGTGTGTGTGTGTGTGTGTGTGTGTGTGTGTGTGTAGAATTGGAGAAAAAAAAAAAACGAAGAAAAGGAGAAAAAAGCAATGGAGTTCAATGGACTGCAAATGAACAGTAAACACGCTCATGCTGACACATAGATCATTTTATTTCTATTTTGTTTAATAGCCTCAGTTTTGGGGGGATAGTCTTGATATATATATGTGTGTGTGTGTGTGTTTTGTTGCTTATTCAGTCAGCATTAGCAAAGCTCTGAGGGTGAGCCAGAGACACTTTCAGCCCCAACAACAAATTAACCAAAACCATAATATCTAAAGGAAAAAAAAAGAAAAAGAAAAATCAGTTACTCTCCCAACACCAGCAAAGGAAGAAAACAGCAGCGAGACGGCACTCTGCATCCTGCTAATGTTAGCAACCGATGCCTAATTTCCTTTTGATTACAAAGACATCCCACGCTCTCCTCTCAAGTGACGTTTAATTGTTTCTCAAAGTAAATCATCAACTCAGCAAACTAAATTTGACAAACAACAATAACAAACTTGCAGCGCAGGGAGACGAGAAAGGGGGGGCGGGGGGGGGGTGGGGTAGTAAAAAAAAGAAAAGAAAAAGAAAATGAATTAATTAAAAGAAAAAGACCCATCGCCTGCAGTGGATGTGAAACAGAGATGAAAGAAAACAGACAAGACTTTTTTTTTTTTTTTTTTTTTTGCCTTAAATGAAGTCTGTTCACAAGATGGAGCATATGGGAGGGCAGCAACACAGCAACAAGGAAAACCAGTTTAAACACAGCAAAATTACACCTGAAATCATTCGCAATTCATCAGCAGTGCCGGCGGAAAACTGTGTGTTCGTGTGCCTCGCGCAAGAGATCTTCAACAACAACAACAACAACAACAACAACAACAACAGAGCTCCATGAACACAGCGGGTCAAATCAAGCTCAGCATTTTTTTTCCTTGTTTCCTATATCCAATAACGCAGGGGAAAAAAAGACACATTCCAAAAGATGGAAAATCTCACTATATGTTGAGCCGCCAACTACCAGTGAACCCAAATCTGATACTGTCACACACACACACACACACACACACACACACACACACACACACACAGACACACACACAGACAATTCACAACCACGAAAAAGCAAGCAAGCTTAGCTAAAGCTTTGTTTATGCTCGCGCGAGCTAGCTTGGTTAAAACACGTAATTATTAGCCAGAAAATAATATCAGCATTGAATTAGAATAAGGAAAAAAAAAAAATGTCTGCGCCACGACACATCGGGCTAAAGCCCATTTTTACCGACATGAAAGCATCCTACAGCCACCTAAAATCGCCCAACTTGGCAACATTTTTTTTCTGGTGCCTGCGTCAACCAATCAGGGGCCACCAGGGAAAGCCGAACGTATTTACACGCATACCGCCGTCGGGCGGAGATAAGTGCGCCCTGCGGCACGCAGACAAAGACTGTAGTCGTCACACGTTTCTGTTATAACGCACGATTTATGTGAGAGTAACAACTTAAATGTACACACACACACACACACACACACACACACAACACATCAATAACATTAACGATTTTTCATTAAAATATGTGTTTCACAACGCCCTTGGTGGAGAGACTGGGGGAGCGGGCGGGGGCTGGGCAACGTCCTCCTGTACACGAGCTCAGTCGGTCCATCTGCAGCCCTCTTTTGGCATGGACGCACGGTGTAACAACAAAGCCCAGCTAGCGACCGTACTGACCCCAGGTCTGTGAACCTCTGGTTTATGGACTAATGTAGCTTCACATCCGTGATATCTGCTGCTGGTGCATTGCTGGAGAACGCGGCTCAGCTGACGTTACAGGGACATGTCGACAAGCTATGATATTACCCTAAACGGTTGTACAAATATGTTTTAAAATATGTTTCAATTCAGTCGACTGTCATCAGGCTGCCGGCTTGTTTGATTTGTGAAACACAAAGTGCCAAACGTTACGGCGCTCGAACAAAAAATGCAAATACAGAATAATAATGAAGTAAAGTAGCGATTCAACGCTGGTCCCATAGGTCTGAGGATTCTCAGCTGCCCTGCAGATGTCCAGTTTGTCCACAGCGCCACTGTGAAAATCTAATTTCAAATGACATGTCATTTTATTCACAATGCAGTAAGATTAAATGAAATGCAGTCTGATGAAAGGGAATTTAGGCAGCAGGGTTTCAGGCAGAACAGCAGGGACCACCCCAACACCCTGACCCAGAGCCCCAGATGGTCTGGGCTTAGCCCTAGACCTTGTCGACCCCCCGCGAAACGCCCCCTGTTGGAATGCACGTTTGAACAGAACGGGGGACTGTGGACGTCGTCCCCCATTTCTTACGGTTTAGTGTCGACGCAGCGTGGACAGGAGGCGTGATTACAGCTGCCAATAACTCCGTCCACGCACACGTATGTGAGAATCATATTACGACGGAATCCCGGCCATCCTTTAAGGTTCGGGTTGGGGTCTTGAATTATGTCCTCACATGTCCCACACACACACACACACACACACACTTACATTACAGGCATTCCTGTGAATCTGTGTTTGTACTCAGAGCAGGTGCAGGCTGGGCAGAGAGAGAGTGTGTGTGTGTGTGTGTGTGTGTGTGTGTGTGTGTGTGTGTGCTTTCATGTCTGCAGTTACATTCCGTATAAAGCTCACAGAGTGTTCGATCATCTCAATCTAGGACGTCCAGCTAGTTCATCATCATCATCATCATCATCATTCAAACGAGAGTATGAGAAATGTCCACTTCCACTGTTTTTGCATTAAAAGGAGACAAAGCTCAGATCACATGCATTAATGTCCCGATGACCTTTGACCCTGAGGGCCTTTGTGTCTCTCAAACTGAGCTGACTGTTATGACGTCCAACAGTTTCTGTGTAAATGTTCGCACATCCTGTATTTTTAAATAAAAGAGCAAATCTCACTTCGTTGAAACACACTCAACTGTTCAACAACTGACTGAACTATTAATAATTAATAAAGAGAGTGCAGTCAAAAATACTGAAGGGGGAAAATCTGAAATCATACCCCTCATCAAAATGCATATTATAGGTATGTACAGAAGTACATGTTGAGGACATTACACATTATAAAGTGATTTTATAGGTATTTGTACTGTAAATGTATTAATGCTCCTATATTTCTAATACATATAGACATATATAAATAAGTGAGAAACTGTGATTTAAAAAAACTGATCAGGAAGTGAAGGTGTTTTACATTGAACAGCTACTGAAACGTGATCTGTCCTAATTTTCTCAGAAACACAGAATGTTACGTATCCGGATCAATATCAAGATATCCAATCGAAGCAATTTAATGTCGTCGTCGTCGATTCAGAATTTCACATTTGAAATACTTCCTTTAAACAAGGTTTTCACAAGCTTCACTGACGTTCAACCGCCTGCAGGATTAACACACATGTAGAAATGGATTATCTAGACTAGACGAAAAAAAACTGTTTCAAAACACACAGACCTGGAGATCAATAAATCTGTTGAGAAGGAACAAAAGAAGCGCTCACGTCTACAGATTAAAAGGACCCGATTGTCTGCATTAAAGAGACAGACAGCTCCGTCGGCTGCTGGGAGCAGGAATGAAAACATGCTGCAGCCTCATCGTCGCCGCTGTTGGCAGCAGCTCTGGAGGCCGGACCATCCAACAAAACAAAACAAAACCCCCCCCCCCCCCCCCCCAACATTTCAGAGAGGAGAACAGGAATCTCTGACCAAACACCAGAATGTTGAAAAAAAACAAAAAAAACAAGCAGCTGACGGCGTTACAGGTTCAATCTCTACAGCGAGGCACCAACAATGGCTGCCATTCATTCTCTTGATCTTAAACACCATTATCAAACACTTTTTGAACAAATTCATCTTCTATTGTAGCATATATACTGGAAAACACACACCAGGTACTACTTTTATTATCATTATTCAGGTATTTCTAGTTAAGCAAATAGAGCATAGCACCTCTGATGCTGGGCATTATTTCCAGGATCGGTTAAACTGCTCAGAAATGCCCTCGGCGGTCATGTGAGTGGTACTAGACACGTTCTAGGACGCCTTTTAACAAGACAAGTTTTGTGTCATTTGAAAATGTTGTTTATGTCCGCGGGTTTTCAAAACACACACATCGTAAATATATATGATGTGTGTGTGTGTGTGTGTGTGTGTGTGAACGGATAGGAGAAAGTCTCATTGTTCCAGGTAGAGAAGGTCCAATAGTTTTCCATAAGGGATTGGATGGATTGTATTTTTGCCACAAGGCTTCCCATCGTGCTTAATGTATAATGTTGTCATGGAATCATTTTGTTTTAGCCTATACTTCTTTAAATGGTGAATCTGCACCATTAAAACTCCAATCTATTTATATATATTGTCAATCCTTCAACATAATGTCTAGCTCTTAAAGTCTGTTTCGGTGTTTTGGTTTCGAGGCAAAGTTTAGCAGTAAAAGCACTGAAACTAAACCAAAACCAGAGGCGGTTATGAAAATGAACACCTGTCAGCAATCGGATGCCTTTTCAGAATAAAAGCCGCGGCTTCCCGAAACGAGGCCTCGATGCTTGAACCTGGTTCTGCGGCTATTTAAAGGGCTGTGAAAATAAAAACAAATGGGACATATTTAAACCTGCAAAGCTCTCGGTACAGTTTCTGCTCTCTCTCAAAACCGACACTTGTGCCAACGAGCAGGCAGCGAGTGTGTCTCTGAATTCATGCGTCGCGGCAGTCAAACCGCCTCTCCATTTCACAGGCGGCCGGTCCTCTCCTCGCTCCCTCTTCTCTTGATGTGAACGGGAGGAAGCCGGCCCGGATTACGCACATCACAGAGGTGGAAACAGAGAGGGTGAGAGCGGAGAGAGAGGAGACGGAGACATGAAGGCGACGCGAGGGACAGAGATCCAAAACCTGGATCGACACGAGACTTTTACAGCCATGCTGGTTAGTCAGTCAAACGGCAGAGAAGCCATAGGGAGGCGGGATGGCGGTTTTAGTTAAATACTGACGAATCCGCGCGTCATCACATAAAGCCAATAAACCCGACTGCACAGACGTTAGCTGTAAGCTAGCAGCGAACGCGCCGACTCAGCTCAGCCTCTGACTGATCTCAGGACTCACCAGAGACTCCGGTTCTTCCTGTTACTTCGTCTCTCTCTCCTATTTTTTTCACCTCTTGTCTCTGTATGTTTATGAAGTACATTCATGAAGCCGCTCACAGTTCAAATATTCTCAACTTGCAGCCGCCGCCGCCGCGGGTCAATTTGCGCCTTGCCGTTGACTTTCTCCCATTGCGTCCGAGCACCCGTCAAAGGTCTTTTATGCAGGGTGGTGTGGGAGGTGTGCTCACCTCGAGGTAGGGTGCAGAGTACAGTGCAGGGGGCGAAGTGTAGCGTCTGGTTTACGCGACCGACGAACGCGGGGTCCGAGGAAATCTGACGAAAGAGCCATTCTGGCGCCGACTGTCCGCGGGTCGTGCGTCAATGTTTAAAACAACAATCAAGAAGGGTTTGGGTCAGGTCACACGTTTAAATGGGTATGTTTAAATGGGTATGTTTAGGGAACTCAAAGCACCGTGTTGAGGTTCGGGAAAGATAGCGGTCTTGGAATATTGGACAATTCGGCACAGGACATGATCTGTTTGAGTAGCCCAAACCCAACCACACATGGTACACACGATGCGAGCACCAGTCCACCACCCAACCGCCACCCTACGAGTTCTGCGTTAAGACAACACATTACAACCACCAATGAACCAGGCAACAACTTTCCGTCGAAAAACGGATTTGGGACGAGCATCTGGGAGGACGCATATGTAGTCGCCTGGGAGACGGCGCCGAACGAACAAGGTTGATGTTAAAACCGTTTGAACGGTTGAAAGCTGCCACTGCTGCGAGGTTCGGTGTCTTCACTCCCGCCGCAGAAAGACAATGACTCCCAGCGGCACAAAGTGGTGCTGATCGCGTTCACGGAGCCGGGGTTGTATATTAACAAACGTTTTTTTTTAATCTCATATGAAATATTCAATATAACTCCAGCCACAATATTACCAGAATATTACAAATAGAATACTTCTAATTCTTATCGACACAGTGCTTGTCTGCTGTGTGTTTCTGCACCTTTCTGCCTTTGCTGCTGTGACTTGTAAATCTATCTCAATCTTAATCTTAAATCTTCAGTACGTGAAGAAATGTACTCAGTTATATTCCGGCATTGGAATTTACACTCTAATGCTAAATTCATATTCAAATAAAGCAACGATTGTGAGACATCTTGTCTCTCTCCCTCACAGGAAACGTCTCATCCACTTCAAACAAACCCCACTTCCTCCTGCTTTTTTTCAACCCTTTCGTCCAACAGGGGGGGGGGGGGTTGGTGGGCAGTTTGATCCCCACCTCCTCCCATCTGCATGTGGAAGAGTCCTTGGGCGAGACACTGAACCCCAAATAGCCCCCCGATGGCCGGTAGCTCGCTGCCATCAGTGTGTGTGTGTGTGTGTGTGACGGGGTGAAGCAGTGGCAGAAATCTTGCAAAGAGCTTTGAATAAAAGCGCGACATAAACGTTGCCCTTTTAACACCTTTCCTCCCCCCCCCCTCCGACTCTTCCTTCCCCCCTACCTCCCCAGGCTGGTGTAGGCACAGGGAGGCGGAGGAAACAGAGGAGGAAGCGGGGACAAAGCGGGCCGAGGCCACAGAAAGGCGGACTCCTGCCGAGCCAAAGAGGCGGCTGACACGCCGTACATTCAGCCATCGTTAACTGCCGATTAACGAGGTCAGCAACAGAGAAAAAAAAAAAAAAACCCTCGACATGTACAACACTGCAAAGTCAAAGTCTGAAATGAATCTTATGAGCACTCCAACGCATTCTCTTCATGATCCATTTCATTAAAAAGGGGACATTACCACATCCTCTACCTGCTAACTTTGGTGCAAATACATGGACATTTTCACAGGATGTGCGACCGCTTAGTTAATTACCTAATTTCAGCAAAACAACACAAAACCAAAATAAGAAGTTAAACAGTGACAAACATCCTTGTTACACAACAAGCTTAAGGACATCGGTGCATTCTAAAGCCGTGGGACGTTGTGACAAATGAAACTACAAGCTGCAGATGAGTTGAGCGTCAAAACGAGTGAAAATACAACAAAAAAAACCACACGGCTCCTTCCGATTCAAACAACGGCGGAGCTTCCGGGCTCCGGGGTCAATTGGAGCAGCTGAAGGGGAACCACAAATACTGAAAGCTGGAAACAGACAGCGACGACGTTTTCTACCATCTCATGTGTTCTGGTGGATTTTGATTCGTCGAGGGTCTGTTTAGGGCCGCTGCTAATGATTATTCAGAAAAGAAAGTGAATGGATGTCCATCACGTGCTCTCGAGGCCCAAGGTGATGTCGGGGGGGGAGGGGGGTCGTAAATGACGATTCATTTATCTTGTCAGCGGGCCGATCCTTTCAGCGGCAGCTTTGTTACTTGGCGGATGGATGTCGTTTCTTCCTCCTCGAGCTGACCAAACAGAGGCCGAGTTTAACCCTCTAGTCCTCCAACCAGCTGCCTAACCCCCCCCCCCCCCCCCCCACTATACCTAATAATGAATCAACTAATTGATCGATGATTTGGGAAATAGGCACACAGATTGAATTGTAGTCATCACGCGCTTTCTTCAAGGAACAGCTCATTTCGGAAACACTTTACTTTAAGTCCCCTTATTTATAATTTATAAGCAGTATAGAAACAACTGGTTTATAACTATAATGTAAGTGTTAATTATTATTATTATTATTAATGTATTTGTTCAAACAGGTAATGAATGACAATGTAACTAATTCGTAGTGTGTTATAAACCACTTATTAAGATTTGTTTTTAATTCACTGCACCCCCTTTGTTTTAATTTCGTAATTTATTTCATTTACACTGGAGCGAAACTCTTTCAGCTGATTCCGAAAAACAGGAACCGTCGACAAAAAGCCGCCAGCTGTTTGTGTCCAGCCCCCGCCCCGACAGCAGCGCCCCCTTCGTCTCGACAAACTCCCAAAACCTGGCAACGTGTGCGTTTTTTCCTTCTTCTTCTTCTTCTTCTTCTTCTTCATCTACAACTTCATGTTTTTTTTGTTTTTTATTTTAGGACTTCTGTCCTTTCTGAGCTGCTGCAAAAGAAAAAAACTCCAACCAGCAGCCGAGCGGATTGGACTGGCGAGAGTTTCAGTCCCAACCACTGATAAATTAACCAATGAATTGATCGATAAAAGGGAAACTAAGCACTTCAAACCGAGAAGAAATTCTTCCAGTTGAGCCCCCCCCCCCCCGCCCCCACCATAAAAAAAAAAAAAAAACAGGAGCCGACAACAAAAAAGCCGACAGCTGTTTTGTGTCCAGCTCGGCCCCCGACAGCAGCACCACCTTCCTCTCGACAAATTCACAAGACCTGGCAACGTGTGCGGCTTTTCTACAACTTCACGTTCACATTTTCTGCCACAAAACCAGCTCAGCGATTCCAAACATACAGGAGCATCCGCAGCCTTTTTCTTCAGCGGCACGCACACACACACACACACACACACACACACACACACACACACACACTCGAAGCAGCGAAGGTAATAATAAAAAAAAGGCATGCTATCACTTACTGAGGATGGCAATCCGGGAGGGACCTTCCGCACTTTTTTTGTGTGAACCTCTGAAAGAGAGAGAGAGAGAAAAAGCAACAAAACAATACATGAGGGTTTAACAGGCCAAGAGGCTTTTATTTCTTTTTAAAAAAAAAGAAAAAAAGAAAAAAAAGGAGGCTCTGGTTTGATTTGTTTGAATTCAATCGATCACCCCGAAGAGGAAAGAGCGAGGCCACTTTCCCCGCCACCGCCGATGCGTTTACAAAGAGAGCTTTCACTGCAAACAAGCGCGACACAATAAGATGCAGAAAATCACAAGGCAGAATACAAAAAAGGACAGGGTTGATTTTTTTTTCTTTCTGGTTTGATAAAAGGAAGGAGGGCAGCTTCTGACATGTTTATATTATTTTTCAGGGTTTCTCTCAAGGAGAGTGAGGGAGCGGTCTATCAACTGGGAAGGTGAGACTTTGATGGAAAAATGAAAGAGTGCTTCTTTTTTTTTTTCTTTTTTTTTTTTGTGGAAATTGGCCCGGAGTCGTCCTGCATGTGTGTTTGTGTCCTCTCAAGGCTAACGCTAACCAAGGCTACACCGCGGCCACAATTGTCCTGCTTTCGAAAAGGCTTCCCTGTTATTTTTTTTTTTTCTTCTTCTTTAAGCCCCCTTTCTAAAACACACACACACACACACACACACACACACACACACACACACACACACACACAGACACACAGGATGGTCACATGGACACACCCTCACAATGCTCGGCCTTCTCAAAAAAACGTTTTTTTTTGATCCGGGATCAGTCCAGGTTAAAACGTCTCACCGAGGTCGCTGAAAAGAGGGTTTCTGTTTGGATACAGAATGTTAGTTTTACTTCTGCTGTTTTTAAGATTGCTTCTGTCTGATGATGAGAAGAATGAGATCCTTCTTGTAGCTGATCTAAACAAACTAAAAAAACCTACAACATTTGAATTCTTTTTTTTCTTTTTCTTTTTTTTTTGAGAAAGTTCTTTTTTAATTAAGCGAGTGAAAGAACCTGAAGCTCGCATCACGTACTGTGTGTGTGTGTGTCAGTTTTGACCCCAAACACACTTGAAAACAATTGTTTTTATTATGTAGTTGTCAGTTTATTAGGTCCGCCTGCCAAAACTCAATGCAGTCCATTACATCAGCCCTGCAACAAATCCTGCCTTCAAAAATGATAGAATTTCAGGCTGTACGTGTGTTCTCTTGTGTTTCTAATATTTTGTCCACCCCACTTACATCAACTGATCACGCAGTTGAATCAACACCTCTCTAAAATCTCCAAAAAACCAGAACATTAAAACCTTCATGAAGAGAGGATTTATTACGGGACTGTTGCATTAGGCTGCATTCATTTTAGCTTGGTGTATAATGAGTGTATAATGCTGTACCTTGAATTTTATGTAGTTTCAAAATGTATATTTAATCATTTATAATGAGAATTTTGGGGGGAAAAAAAAAACGCCCTCACAGGCCAGAAAATGTTCACAAAGCTGGACCCCTTCCTCTCATTATTAGACACTTTGAAAAGGAGGAGGCAGACCGATGGCGGAACTGTTCATTTGCATGTCCCCGCGTCTCCGTGGGAGTTTACAGTGTATGCATCATGCCGGTGTGTCGGCCGCGTCTCACCCATGGTGTCCATAGGCAGCGTTCTCCTCCGCGGATTGGAGCCGTAGTGCTGGTAGTACTGACCGGCCGGCTTGGTGGGCGACGCCGCGCCGGGACTCCCCAAACCCAACTCGCCGCCCAGTATCGACTGGTCGAGCAACACCGACACAGACAGAGACAGAGAGAGAGAGAGAGAGATTGTTAATCATGTGACCTTGTGACTCAGGAAGGACGCGCCGCTCCTTCCCATGGAAAAACATGGAACATTTCTGAAAATATGAAAAGTGTAGCACAAAGACAAGCCAGCCGTGAATATCTGGGACATTGAAATCTAATTATCCAGAATGCTGAATTGAGAACGCGGCGACAACGTTAAGGAGTGTTGGAACGCCAGCGACGTCCCAATGCAGATGAGAGAACGAGAACGTTGATCACTGGAACGCTGGTGAAACAACTGACTGACGGGGACAACCGAGAGGCCGTTACTGGGAATGTTGACGGGAGAATTATCTGGAGGGTTAGCGTCAGATCTTTGTCGAGAGTGTGTATGATGTCATCACATCTGACATATCGACTCATGCCAGAGTATTGGGGACGGCCAGGTTATTGATTGCTGACATGTAGATTACGGCTGGAATGTTGGATGTCGGGGGATGTTCACATTTCAGCAGAGGTCAGGTATGCCGGCCGGAAACGTGGACGGGAGCCGGGACGTTGAGAACGACGCCAGGTTCACGTGTCACGTGACTACCAGCTTCTGTCTTGCAAATAGTGTTAATATCAAAGTTGATTCTCACTCCAGTACACCAGACTAAATATTACAAATCCGTCCTTCGAGGTAATTAAACCCGTACTTAATGGGTATAGTGTTAAAAAGCCAGTACACAGTATTTTTGACCCTCACAGGCCCCACTCTGCTATAGCCGTCTTCCAATAACACACACACACACACACACACACACACTTATAACACAAGTGTTACATGTGGGAATCTTTCCCATCATTTCCATCCATTACATATGATGGAACGGAGTATTAACAGAACACTGATGGTTGGAATATTGTACAATCATTGTAATGGTGTTAATATGTCCACGTATTACTGGCCTACATAGGTTAATATAGTATAGATATGGAAGTCCACGTCTGCCGACATTAAAATGAGATCATTTTATCAAATTTTTAAGCGTGCTATGGCTACATTAAAAGAAAATGTTTGAAAATCCACTGATACTTCTTTGTGTCGTCATTGTGCAGCATAGCACTGCCTTAAAAGGTATTTCAATTAAATGCAAGACAGACAGATAGACACACAGACAGACCAGACAGATGGATAGATAGATAGATAAATAGTTGGAGGACCGAAACACGTTGCAAAAGAAATGTTCTAGCTTTTCATTCTCAAACTTGCTTCAAAAAGGTCACATTAGGTATCCTCATGTATACTCCATCGCTGACGCTAAACGTTCAACATCAGAAAGACAAATGAATCAATCAACAGCTGCCCTTTGGATATGATTTTCGAAGCCATCTGACTTTCAGGGGCAAAGCCCACCTCAGACCCCCTCAAACCCGAGCGAAGCCGCGGCTGTGATGGGTATTTACCTCCATGAGAGCGACCTCATGCTGCTCAGCGTGGAGACGCTCATCTCCCGGCTCCACAGCTCAGAGTCTAACTCCTTCCTCTCGGCTGCTTTTTTCCCCCCCCTCCTCTAACTGTGACTCTGTTTACGGCTCAAACTTAGCAAACCGCTCCACACATTGTCCCGCTAATTAAGTTCAATGATTCGGCAGCAACAAGTGGCGTCTGGGCCGATTCGGAGAGAAGGGAGCTCGGGAATAAAAGAGAGAGAGAGAGAGAGAGAGAGAGCGAGGGAGAGGGAGGGATGGATGGATGGAGAAGAGGGTCTTTTTTTTTATGTTTTTAAAGTGGCGCAAAAAGTTAGCGAGGAGGGAAGAGGTGAATAAGAACCTGCCAACCCCCCCCCCCCCCCTACACTCCTCTAAATAGACTCCACCACTACTCCGTTAAAAGTGTAGATTTTTTTCCCCCCCCGAGCTTTCTCGTTAAGTAATTAGTGTGCAGCGTATTTAAAGCAGAGAGTGGAGGAGTGTGTTTGAAAGGGGGGCTGGGTGGATGTTTTTCGGCTAATCTGAATTCTGATCAGCGCGTCCGTCCTCTCTGTGGCTGAAAACAAGAGTTAGCTTGGCACTGCCGGGCCAAGGAAGGCTTTTCTCATGCTAAACAGGGCCTAAGTAGGCCAATTACAGGGCCAGCCTCGGTCTCAGAGCCATTCTCCGGCTTAAAACAAAAGGGCTCTTGTCTTAAATAAAGTCAGTCACACACACACAGAGAGGGAGAGGGAGTCAGACACAAAGGCGCACACACACACACACACACACACACACACAATCACACACCGATTCAGTCATCCTGTTCCTCTGTCCGTGTGTGTTTCAGTGTGTGTGTGTGTGTGTGTGTGTGTGTGTCGTCGGGGGTAAAAGGGGGTTCCCACTAAAACAAAAAGGGTCTCATTGATTGTGGCGCTTTTCTTTCTTTTCTGTTCTTTTCTCTGTGTGTGTTTTTTTTTTTCTTTCTTTTCTCTCTCTCCTCGCACTCGAGCATCGAGCCAGGCCGGGGCCCGGGCCGGTCGCCCCGGCAACTAGACGAGCTGGAGGAGAGACAAAATACCCGTCTGTCTCTCCGTCCGTCTCTCTCTCTCTCTCTCTCTCTACCTGTTTGTCTCGCTGTCTCTGTCAGATTTCACTTCATCACACACTGTCTGCTCAGTACAGTTTAGGTATCGTGGATGCCTGGATAAAAATGGCCGAGTTGCTAAAGGACTTTTCCAGCAAGTTGGAGTTTCTTGCCGGGCTTCAAGTTAATGCGCTTGTGGCTGAACCACAGCGGTCCGGACCAATCGGCGTCCCATGAGGACCTACTGGCAGCTACAGGCGTGGTTTAGGTGTGATGCCGGCTAGAAGGCGAGTGCCTTTGTCATGCTCAAATGTACCTACCGACATGCTAACTACACAGCTGTGTTAAAATGCTGATGCTCAGCAGGTACAATGGCTACCATGTTAGAAGCCAACATTTGCAGGCATTTTACATTCTACATTCGGTTTTCTCTTTCTGCTTCTTCTCTCTCTAATCACCAGAGTCCTTAGGATTTCTCCCCGGGGGTCCGTGGATATCTGTACCAAATGTTATGGTAATCCATCCAATAGCTGTCGAGACATATCACTAAAAAACAAAAGGGTCAACCTGCTGCTGGAAAGCCAGGGGATCGCCTCGGCCATTAGGATTCAACCTCTGGGGATCATGAACGTGCGTATAACATTAACCCCCCCCCATCCCAAAAGGAAACCAGTGTGGCCAGTCAGCCGTGCAGGGCGGCACAATATGTTGTTGAGATTTGGGAGGCGCATGTGTGTCGACCTACAGTTACCCATAACTCCCTGCTCTGTGTCGAGCCACGGAGACACTTATATGTATCTTCACATATATGTTTAATTCCAGCAGGTTCACTCCTCCTCGCTCTGTCGCTTGCCTCTGTTTTACTTTCTGCACTATCTTGTTGTCTCTCTGCCTCTGTCTCTCTCTCTCTCTCTCTCTCACACACACACACACATACACACACACACACACACACACAACCAGCGGTCTGTTCGGTACCCAGCTGCTCACGGAGACGATATTAACTAAGATAGATTACCAGAGAGAGAGGCACAGACACATATATGGAGTTAGAGAGAGAGAGAGAGAGAGAGAGAGAAGAAGCAGAAAGAGAAAACAGAATGTAGAGCAGGAGAGGGAGAGACAACACGGAAGTCTGAGGAAGAGAGAGATGAAGAGAGAGAAAACAACAAAAGACTAATATGGAAGATCGAGTAGAAAAAGGTAGAGACAGAAAAAGAGAGAGAGAGAGAGAGACACTTGTCAGACAGACATGTCTTCCGGAATGGAGACAGATATGTAGAGAAGAGAATCAAACAGTTGTCAGGATGGACGGCTGACTGTGGAGCAGCGCGTCACTCCCTCTAAAACAACAGACTGCCGGTTTGACGTTCTGTCTACGGACGAAACAAACAAGCCCCCTGCTTCCAGTCTTTATGCTAAGCTAGGCTAAGGACATCCCGACTCCAGGTTTGTACGTCGACACACGGACGTGAGAGGTGCCCGGTATCGTCTCATCTCGCTCCCAGAAAGGAAGGAAGCAAGTCGACATTTTCCAAAACGTTGAACTATTTCCTCTCTTTTTTTTTTTTTTTTTTTAATTGTTTTGTGGGTTAGGGTTAGGGTTCCTCAGTGTCTTCGTCCGTCCTCGCGTGACTGAAAAAGCAAACGCTCAGATGTCATCAATTTGCACCATCCCAACTATGAGAGACAGAGAGAGACAGACAGAGAGAGAGACAGAGAGAGAGAGAGAGAGACAGAGAGAGAGAGTCGGGAAGAAGTCATTAATTACCAGGAAGTGCTGGCGAGGCAGCGGCGCACCTGTACGCCAGCTTCGCTCCAGCTGAAACACACACACACACACACACACACACTCCTGAGGGAGTGAGGCCCGGAGGCTGCTTCCAGAAACAGTAAAAACCAGCACACACCACGAATAAAACTGGACTCATGGAGCCTGAGCGGTGTAACCACATATCAGGCATCAGATACACGCCCAGACCCACATCCCACATGCCAGTTCATCACTCACTCTATTAAATGACTAAATAATGAAAGGAACCATCAACCGAGTTCTCGGAGCCCAAGGTGAAGATGAAAGAGGTCCAATTTACAGTTGAATACAACAAGAGAGAAGCAGGATACCAGGTTGGTATGGTATAATGTGTATAATAGTTAAAGGAAAGTGTATTTTTTGGTAATTTAGTAATAATAATTACATCAAAACCAATTACACAGTGATAATCTAAATAGTGGTTTATTTGGATTAATAAAATATGGCCGGTCAGTCACATGGTTTACTGCAGTTCCACAGCTCAACAGATTAACCCAGAGTGTTGTTGTTCGTGATTGGGTTGCGTTGTATTCAGCCGCTTTATTTTTAAAAAGGCTTTTGTTAGAAAGATAGCAACTGTGGCAATGGCAGAAGCCATGCCAGTGGTTGACTGCCTCGTGGCGACAGCTGAGGGGGGCGAGGGGAGGGGCGAGGCAGCTACGAACGTCACACCCAGCATGACAAAGACAAACAGTTTGGATCATCCACTTCAACAATTTTAAAGGTCCCATATTGTAGAGAGTGAGATGTCCACGTCTTGTTTGATTCTAAAGCAGGTCTGGGTGCTGTATAAATACTGGGAAAGGATCGAAACGCTCAGTCCAGAGAAATGAAACACAGCCCGTATTCAGAAACTGCGCCTTTAAACGAGCCGTCGGGACCTCTGTAAGGTTGTGATGTCACAACTATACAGTCACCGCCCTCAGCCACGCCCCCCCCCAGCAGGTCATCTGCTCCATCTGATCCAGGAAACAGCACCACCCACCAAGTACAGGGACGCTCATCCACCCGCTCAGTCTGTCTAAGTTATTGGAGCGCTCTGCTCAGGAACTACTGTTCTAGTGTTTGGAGGTTGTTCAGTTTGTCTAAAACGGCTTGTTTCAGACAGACGGGGGGGGGGGGGGGGGGGGGGCTGAGGGGCTGCATGAAGGGCCAGGAGAAGATAAATAAGGACTTCTTTCACGCAATCACGCAAAGCTGCTCTAGTGGAGTCCCAGAATAAAAATACAGAGCTGAAATGAGCATCATATGGGACCTTTAATACTACCAAACTGATAGAAAGGCCAAACAAACAAACCTATTTTACAACGCTGAATTAATAAAGATGTCACTGCTACAACTGCATTTGTCACCTCGTGGGCAAGGCACTAACACTGCCAGGGTTACAGGTTCAGGTCCCTCTGGAGTGAGACAATTAGCATAACATCGTCAACACTGACAGCTATTCATGGCAGATTACAACGACCAATTACATCCCGGATACAACCTGAGCTGATTACCTACACTGTCAGAGTTAAAGACGGAGACAGCCAATCATGTCGCAGAACCTCCCTGACAATCCAAATACACAAAGAAAACGGCCAATCACATCCTCGCATTGGAGTCTTGGAAACACCAGCTGCTTTGTGTGAGTGAGTGTGTGTGTGTGTGTGTATGTTTAGAATGATGTCAGAGCAAGAAAAACCTCATTGACAGATCACAGCAAACACACACACACACACACACACACACATCTGCAGTGACACTCGAGGCAGCGAGGGATCGACTAGCCAATGCCAACTTCCTCCGTCTTGTAACTGCTCCGCACACCAACATACACACTTCACTCAAACACACCGAACACACACACACACACACACACACACACACACACACACACACACACACACACAAAGCAGTTCAAAGCTTTTCTCCTTAATTAGCGTTCAACGCTTGGCTTGACAAATAAATAGCGATCATTTAAGAACACTAAGAGAGGAATGAGACAGCACATTACACCTCACAATATCTGGCAGCTTCCTGCACGCAATTAGAACGGAGGGGGTGGGGGGGGGCAGTAGTTCAGAGGAAGGAAATGGAGAGAGGTTCGAAGGACAGAAGTAAAACTAGGGAGACAAGTAAGTGGGGAACGAAGATTAAAAGAGAACATAGGGGGTGAGAATAAGAGAGGAGGGGAAAGGAGGAAGAGGAGAGGGAGGGGGGAATGAAGGGGAATGCAGGGAGGAAAATAAATAGGTAAGGAAAGAGACAGTAGAGTTGGGAAGAGGGAAAAAAGGAAAAGCAAGAGGGAGGAAATGAGCTGATAAGGAAGGGACATGAACGTGGAGGGGAAGGAAGGAAGGATGAAAATTGGAAAAGACGAAACAAAGGAAGGATGGAAAGAGGTGGAGAGAATGAAGGAAGACGAGGGGAAAAAAATGAAGGAGGAAGGGAAGAAAGGAGGGAAATAGGTAGGGAGGAAATGGTCAAAGGTAGGAGACAGTGGTTGTGGGGTGTGAAGGGGAAGAGGGAAAGGTAAGAAGTACAGGAGTAAAACAGAGCAGACAAGGAAGTGGGGGAGGAAGAAGGGAAGGAGGGGGGGAGAATGAAAGATGGAGGTAGAGACACATGAAGAGAAAAGAAGGGAGGAAAGGAAAGAGGTAGGGAAGGAGATAGAAGCTAGTAAGGGAGGGTGGAAAAGAAGGAAAGGTAGAAAGGAATGGAGGTAGAAAAGAGGAGTCAGGTAAGAAGGGAATGAGAGAGGGTGAGAGTGGGGGAATGAAGGGAGGAGGGGAGGAAGAGGTGGTAAGTAAGTAGGGACAGTGGGGAGGAAAGGAAGGAAAGTACAGAGGGAGGCAAAGAAAAGAAAGGAGGAAGGGAAGGAGGGAATCATCCAGGAAGAAAGGGGAGGAGACAGGAAGTGAATGGATGATAGATGGAGGGACAGATTTATATTTAGAGATGAAAAGAGAGATGAAAGGAGAATGAAAAATAGGCTTCCCCCGCAGAGCCATCTTGAACTGATCACTCCCATCATGCCTCAGTCCCAGCTGCCTTTACTTTGTACTCGTGGAGACATTTGAGTCATTACGAGCAGGAACAAACACGGGAGTGGAGAACATCAAACTTGCACAGTGGACGTTCTTATTTCGGAGCGGCGCTCCAACCTCAGCAGAGCTCAACAGGTTATACCCCAGGTCCTTGTAATGCTCGTGCTGGCGTGAATACTTGTAAACACAGTAAAACTGGAGCAAGCGCGGGCCCTGATGATATCGGCAGCCGGGTCCACATCCATTGTGCAGAAACAACCAGGGCCTATGTTTAATTATATTTCTGATCTGTCCCCAAACAGTGGAAAATCCACCATAGTTCCTGTTCTTCCCAAGTCTCTGGATGACTTCAGACCCATAGCCCTGACGCATATCGTACACTCATGACTGCCGCAGCATGTATAACAACCAGCCTGCTAAACAGTGAGGACATTTCCCATGGTCCTTGTGAGGAAGCACCAACTCCCTCACCAACTATTTGCTAAACCCCCTCTTTGGTTAAGAAAGGTGGAAAGAATTCTCATGTACAATTTTCTTTCTTTTCTTCCTTTAATTTATGGTTTCAACATTCATTTAGAAATACATACATACATTATTACATCATTAAGATTTTCTTAAGAATATAATATTAAGGCATGCTGGCAAAGCCGTAACCTGTTTGAGTCCTTTGTGGAGGCCATCTTGTGCTGGTGCTTAAAGAGGAAGCACGCCTCAACTATAGCCCTTTTTATGTGGTGTATGAAGTGAGCGGGTTCTCCAATTTGATTGGTCAAAGGATGTGCGATAAATGACAGTGCTGACCTGATAGGCCAGTTTGAACTGGCAAGGCGGGCCTCATACTATAAATGTGAGTGCAATGAGAGAGAGGGGGACTGGTTGAGGAAGAGCAGCACCAGAATTGTTTGAGCGGTGAATGAGTTTTTTTCTAACTCTCTTTTGTTTCATTTTTGTTTGTTTTTCTTTTGTTTTTTTTGGAGACTGAGAATAAAAGTCTACCTAATTTTGTCAGCATAACTCCCTGCCTGTGTGATGTTTTTTTGTCCTCCATGAGTCTCACCATGCTTCCCTGCACCTCGCACCTTGCAACAGTCCTGTTTTCATATTGGCGTCATGAGTCATGAATTGTCCCCACAGATTGATTGATTGATTGATTGAAGGCCCGAACGGTTTTGGTTGACTCTCACCGCTCTCATAGCGTCGCTTTCAGCTGCAGCTATTTTCAGTAAAAACATTTTTTTTAAAAAAAGCTCTAAAAACTCACTGCGCACCACCTGCTCAGCACCAAACAGCCGTCAGACACAGTTAGCGACTGGGTGGTGGACATAGTGGAGCGTTCAGGAGCTAGAGAGCCGGATGTGTCCCTCTGGAGCTGGTAGAGACCGAAACCGAGCTAAAAGACAGTGAATATCGGGCTTGCATTCATCAGGTGGACACAAAGACAAACGAATGATAATGTTGCTCTGTGCTGCCGGATGTGTAAATAAGCAACTGTTTGCTAACAAGTTTGCCATATCAACTTAAAAGGCGACAATATTTCTGTGCTGTGTACACAATTTGTTCCTTTAATGTCCACTAATGTCTTGCTCTTGGAAAGAAATCTGTGTTGAAGTGAATAGGAAAAGGCTAATACTGCCCCTACAATTACAAAGTGAATACTTTATTTGTTTGTGATCTCAACACACAAATGTAATTAATTCTTTGAATGGTTTGGCCCATTAAGATGATATAAGGCCTTGTTGAATTGACACATAATGCTGCTCTAAGGAAACTATGGCTATGTTGAAGTGAATGGGAAAAGTCCCAGTGTCTCTCTAAAAATAAAAAAAGTCAGTATCTTATTTCCACATTCCCCACCCACTGAGGAGAGATTAAAGCCCTTAAATGCATACAGTTTCTTACAAGAGTTTCTGATTAACATCAAATATTCATGACTAAATAAACAACAATCGAAGTTAAAGTTTGGAAAAAAACACAGTCTGCTTTATCAGGACCGTGTGGGTGTGGCTAGATCAGATTTGATTGACAGTGACCTGGCAACACAAGCAAATAACCGAGCAGCGACGTCATCACTTTTTGATCAAACACTGCCATGTTCGGATTGGTGCACGGAAGTGCGCGACACGCGTCACTTTTTCCTAAACAGAGCCTCGCCAATTTCAAATGTGTAGGAGCGCAAACACAGAAGTCTCTCACATGAAACAGCTCGTGTGCTGATTGAGAAAATAGGTTCTGGAGGCCTTTAAGGCCTTTTGCCGCATTAACGTCATGTGGGGTAGAAGGTAGGGGGGGGGTGAAAGACTGCCGGATGTATATACAGTTGGTCCTGTTCCCAGTTGTTGGGACTTCCCAGACATTTTGACTTGTCACGGTAGGAGAAGCACAGGTGTTACAATAATAACATTAACAATAGCTCTGTTCTATTCAAGTGTCCCAGTAAGCCGTGGCACAATACCAGGACCCTGAAACTGAAGCAGCTAAATGGAACGCAGTAAACGTGTAAGCGAGTTGTGTTATAATAACCTCTGTGTGGACGACGGGGCTCTGAGCCTTCCGTGAGTCTGGTGACTGCTCGGACCGCGGGCTAGTCCCGTGACTTTGTTCCAACTAGGAGAAAGTCTCTGATCGCTTCGTCACTTCTACCCATCGGTGGAATGAAAAGGTTTCAAACGCCTCGAGGCCTATTTTCAGAGAATGCATTATTTGATTGGCGATGTTATTGATGTTTCCTCCAGAAAATACTCCCATGTTTGCATGAGATCTGCGCCCTTGGACCTAGGCTTCATCTCTCTCTCTCTCTCATTTAAAGGAGGTTCAAGGCCGGCGGGATCCAGGAAGTTGTCGCTTCATCTGTTACAGATAAGAATTCAAGAGAAGTCCTGCAGAACTCTGATGAAGGAAACACACATGAAAAATATCAGCGCGCTTCCCCACATCTCGTGGATCAGGACTGGCTTACTTATGCGTGCGAGCGTGTGTGTGTGTGTGCGTGTGTGCATGTGAGAATCAGTGAAAAAACACACACAATCATTAGTGTATGCATCTGTGTGGGTTTGTATTGTGTATTGTGTGTATATGTGTGTGTGTGTGTGTGTGTGTCAGCTCTGTAGTGTAGGCGTGACAGCTCAGTTCTGTTCTGTGTCTGTTACCAGCTGTTGTGCTTCACTCGCAGTTTCTGTGTGTGTGTGTGAGAGAGTGACAGCGTACTGTTTGATGTTAGAGGGGGGGGGGGGGGGGGGGTGGTAAACTCCGCTGACAGAGATAGAGAGTTAGCTCCCTGCTTTGACTCCACGACGCCTGACGAGAACTTGTTCAACACACACTGAGTCGACTGCTGCATGAATCGATCAAGTAATTTGACCCTTTTCACAACCGAGCAACTGCACCACCCCCCTCCCAACCCCCCCCCCCCCCAAAAACAAGCACACAGGGTTTCCATACCATAGACTGTATAAAAGTCAGCCGCTGGTTTGTGGACTACCGTTTTGAAGCCACGAGTTTTGGCCGAACAGAATCCATCCATGTTTTCGTGATCCTCCTTCATGAATCTTTGTTCCTACACGACATATTTACGTGTACACATCATTATGCTGTAGGAAGCTAACCAAACTCATGACTTGAGCTTACTCCTGCTCATTCTATGATGTTTAGCCATCGCTCTCTCCGACAGGAAGTGCTAAAGTAACAAAAGCAACACCTAACAACTATAATTTAGCTGTAAAATAAAAAGAAATGGCCTTATTTTGTGAGGTGCCAAAACTGTGCGATTAAAAACTACAACTAAATGAGTCCAGTAGCTCCATCACGTCATCGTGATAGCGGGTGGTCCTGACACTCAGAATCTTCATATAATGGATACCACACACACACACACACACACACACACACACACGCAAACTGTCAGCTGTCATAGCTAATGTATCAACACACACACACACACACACACACACACACACACACACACACACAGTGTATGTGAGCCCAGCAGTGTGTGCTAGCGTGTGTTTGTGATCAATAGTAAAAAAAAATTGAAAAGTGTCGATGTGTGCGGCCCGGCAAATAAGACTAAATGACGGCTGAGAGTCTCCTGAGAGCCACGAGCAGCTGGATCAGTGTGTGTGTGTGTGTGTGTGTGTGTGTGTGTGTGTGTGTTGAGAGCTGGAGAGCAGCTGTGAGTGGAACATCTCACCGCAAAAACAGAGATGGATGGATGGAAGAGGAGAGGGTATTTATTTATGATAGATAATAGATAACAACATATAGATGAGATAGATAAGCAAAACGCTGAGTTGCGGTTGTTTATCACAGTTTTTCTCCATTGATTTGATTTGATTTCCTTAACTCTTCTTGCTCCCTGGTTCTTTCCCCACAGCTCTCCACGACTGTCGCGTAGAGTACCTGCTTTCGCAAAACATTTAACCCGACGACAGACGCTGAGTTCAGGCTCCGCCTGAGAGTTCTGTGCTCACAGCGTTTTGAAACGTGACTCATTCGCTGCACGAAAACATGCAGAGGTCCAAACCTTTTGACCCTATAATCGTTATGAAGTTCAGATGTACAGCACAGCGGGACACAGGAGTTTTTCTTTGTATTTTCTGTGTCACACATTCTCAAAATTGCACTTTTGTTTCAAACAATGCGTCCAGCAAAACTGTAAATGCATTACACACACTCTTTGCAGATCTATGTGTACATACGAAACTACTGCATTGGAGAAACACTGTGTCCCTTTGATGATATGCAATGATATCATAAAGATTCGGCCAATCAATCAGGACAAACTATGGTCCAAAGAATGTGGCCCTCTATGTAAACAGTCTCTGACCCTTGTTTTTTTTTTTTTTTCTTCCTGGACTTCAGACCAGCTGTTGGGGGCTTGCACTTCCTGCTGCCACGCCATTGGTAAGAAAACAGCCAATGGGGACAGGCTCAGAGGACAGACAGAATGAAGTGACGATGAACACACACACACACACGCACGCACACACACACCCTTGGTAACCAGATTCCACTGTAAAGCCCACGCACAGGAACCAGAGGGGATGAGGACCGTTGTTCACACACACACACACACACACACACACACACAGAGTAATGCTTGGCCTCCGCACTGACACATTCCTCAGGACTGTTGAAATATTACAAAATGAGAGAGAGAGAGGGAGGGAGGGAGGGACAGTCACCAAACTCTTCACCAGGCCTGATGAATGTCACCTGTTCATGAGATCCATGATGGTTGGCATAATGTAAGCCAAGTTTCATTCACAAAAAAAAACAAAAAACTGTTGAAAATAATGATAATACAGCTGTCAATGATTTGTCACCGGAGCAGCGCTGTACTTAATTAGATGCTAACAAAAAAAAAAAGAAATCAGTCCACGACTCATATGAGAGGTGGTCACGTGAATGAGGCTCACTCGTCTCTGCGGAAGCAAAAAAAAAAAAAAAAAAAAGGAGGTGGAAAGTGTGACTTTGCTGAAGCCTGAGCGACTGTGGATTTTGTCCCCCATTGGAGTCGCATTGGTAGGAAGACCGAAGGCTCGGGTCGCCTCCACAGGGGACGATCAAACGCTCCCGTGTAAGCACTCAGACGCATTACAACTCGAGAGGGTGTGCTGAAAAGCTGAGCATCAAAGCGTTGGTTGTGTTTTTTACACCTCAAAGAGTGTACGTGCGCATGGGGAGAGACAGGAGGACAAAAAAAAAAAAGAGCGGAGAAAGACGGCGGGTAGAGACAGAGACAGAGACAGAGCGGCAGAGAGACGGCGAGGCTCTGAGCTGTGTGTTCAGTAATAGCCAGAGGAACTCACTCTCTCTGCAGTCTCTTGACCCGTCAGAGAGGTGTGGAGGTCAGAGGTCGGTGGTTTTTGAAGAGCCCTCGGGGGGGTTTGAAGGACCAGTTCGGCTCACTCGGGGCTGACAAGGAGTGAACGGGGAAGCTGCGGATGACGCACCTGCTGCTGTTCCGGCAGCACAGTTTGTATTTCAGTCGTGTCGCTGATGCTGAGTGGAGCGCCAGAGCTTTAATTACTAACACTCTCCTGACAGGATGTACATGCTATATATAATTCACATTTTCCAATTTTAATATTGTTGAATCACATGCATGCTTGTGTGTGTGTGTGTGTGTGTGTGTGTGTGTGTTTGAGAGAGAGTAAATGTGCGGTTATGGAATACTGTACATATCTCCATACATGTGCTTTAATATAAGTGTGTGTGTGTGTGTGTGTGTGTGTGCACCTTCTTTAATAGGTAAATGCAGCTTCTAAGCTCCTCTGAAACCTCGCAGAGCTTCAAAAAGGAGCCTTCAGCACTTTTTACTGACTGATGTGACTGTGTGTGTGTGTGTGTGTGTGTGTGTGTGAAGGGTTAAAGGCTTTTTTTTTTTTTTTTTTTTTCATGTTGCATTCCACCAGAACCTCACATCCAGACTGCTGCTGCCTCAGCTGTAGCTGCCGGCCCACGACCAACCTACTGATCTGTGAGGCGATAACTGGATGACAGGCATGCTTTGGTGTGGCTGAGAGAGTGTGTGTGTGTGTGTGTGCGTGTGCGTGCGTGCGTGCAGCCGACACAGTGGCTTTAGCTTGAATGAACGGCAGAGTGAGAGAGAAGTGACAAATCGAGAGACGGAGAAAAACCCATGAAAAACAGCAAGATAAGAAGATATGGAGTGAGAGAGGGGATGAGAGACAGTGAAAGATAGTGGTAATGTGAGAGTGAGAGAGAGAGAGAGAGAGAGAGAGAGAGAGAGAGGATACGCGAGGATCATCTTCTCCCGTCCCTTCATCCAGATGATGTGGGTTTTTCTGCTTATGTAGACAGAATGCCCCTTTAGATAGCTTTAGATAGCAGCCGCAGAGAAGCCATGCAGTGTTAGTGTGCGTGTGTGTGTGTGTGTGTGTGTGGGTGTGTACTGGCCGTATATTATACTACCCATGAGGGTCTTTCTGCTGTGGTTATGGGAGTTCAGGTGATACTCTCAGCGGCAGTGAAGCCACAGACATACCCATAAAACGAGGGGAGAGCAAACAACATACTGATGATGATGACCGGCAGCGGAGCCGAGAATGTCACGTTTTGTTTTTTTTGTCCCCAGGGTGGCGCTAAAAGAGCGGTCACGCAGTCACTAATGCGTAAATGGTTCATCCTCTGGGGGGGCTGAAATGAGATCAGGACATTACAGACATATCTGTCCATTAGATCTTGATAGTTCTTTGCGGAAGAGTGAAGGGTTTGTCCTGCAGGTGGCACTAGCGGGAGGGTCAGGGGGTCTGCAAAATCATTGGGACAGCAAGTCTCATCACAATCCGGTCAGTGTCTGACATTCCTGATCCTAACAGGCCTCGCTGAACAGCCCCTCATCTCTGCACAACAGAACAGGCGCTTTATCACTCACTGTTACAAAAAATGATTCATGTGAGTGTTTTCTGATCTGCCATCTCTAAAGGTAAAGGTTCGCTCAAAGACATTAATGTCTGCGTGTTAAGTACAAAGCTGGGCTCAGGATCAAGCACCAACCTATAAAAGCAGGGTGTGTTTTAGGACTTGTGAGATTCAATCAGGACGGCGGCGTTCGGTTGCACTAAAAGACACTCTAAGGAGTCGGCTGTTCATTTTTTCTGGTAGGTGCATTCACAAGCTAACTTTGTTAGCAGCTAGGCAGGAGCCAGGTGCAGTCAGGCTGCCGGTATAGGTAGGTGTCTCCGGGTTCTCAGATCCCCAGCTCCACCCTCTCGTCCAAATATGATCACCTCTGGTTCCAAAAAAACAAGATGGCTACGGCCAAAATGCCAAACTTTTGAGGCTTCAACACGGTAGTCCACAAACCAATGGGTGACGTCACGGTGGCCACGTCCACTTCTTTTAGACAGTCTATGGTCAGAATGCAGTTAGTCTAGCTTAGTGTAAGTACTTGAAGCAGGAGCAAATAGCTAGCCTGGCTCTGTCCAAACTCACGTAATATAATAATGTGGTTTCATAGGGAGTTGTGTGCTGGAACTACGCATTTATTGGAATGAGCAGCGGGGGTCCTAGCGCAGAGGAGACCCAGCAAATAAGTTGAACCGGGCTCAACTTCTCAACCAATGCCAATTGTTTTTCTAATGAAAACTGGTCTCACCCCCGTAAAAATTAGCCAAGTAGCCTCTCGACGGGTGTAAAAATGTTCGTGACGTGCGATAATTGAGCTTTAAAGTAACTGTCAAGTCAATCAGAGTGTGAAACTCAGTGTCGTGTCACTCTCTGCAGAAGATACAGACCTCTGAATGAAGCATCGGGAAAAGAGAACCGCTGAACTCCATCTGCTGACGAAGATCATGCGATATGATCAAAAACTCCAGATCAGCAAATAAGTGGACCACGAGGCGACGTTGTTCTGTCAACTGCTGCTTCCAGGATGTTGCTGCTGTTCCAGGCAAATGGTATAAAATGTTACCTCATTACAAAATATATAGTATCCAGTATAGCAACTACATTAAAATATGTATAAGGTTCGAATGCATGTAGTTTTACATGCAGCTCGAACTGCAGCAAATACTGAAGAAAACAATACCTAAAAAATAGATGATATATTGAGATACATGAAAAAAAAAAAAAAGACTCAGACAGACGGAGTCCTTTTCCCTCCCTGGTGTTTTGAGTGCATTCATGCCACCTTCAGCCAGCAGATGAGGGTTTTTGGAGGGTGTTTGGATGTTTTTTTGGGGGGCAGAGCTGGCTGTTTGGGGGGGGGGGGGGGGGTGGTTGGGCTCGTACTTTGGCAGGAAGCCACGTTTCCCAGCCCCCACCACCGCCCCATTTGCAGCTAGGAGAGAATCACCAGCGAGACCCAGTCAGCGTCCCGGTTTACACAGGATACCAGCAGCACACCAAACAAGAATCCGTATAACTACTGAAGTATAAAGGCTCTGTTGTGCAGGAAATAAACACTGAGGTACACTGTCCTGCTGGACGGAGACCTCGGACCATTAGACACTACTAGATTGTCCATCCATTCATTTTCAACACTGCACACTCCACACAGAGGAGCGGCTTTCAAACAAGTAGTGTGAGGGTAACGATGTAATCGAACAGCTACTGCATCCCCCTAAAACACGAGTCTTCCAAAGGCATTAACGCCATTCACAATGGAGACCATAATCAGTAGTATGGGACAGTAAATTCATTGTGCTGGAAAAATCTCCATCAAAGCAGACCACATGAAATAAAATTAAATAAAATTAAAAATAATGAAACAGCATTCATGGCACCTCTCTAATGAAAGCAGTACTAACAGAATTACCTGAAAACCAAAGCTAAAGATGAAAAAAACATCTTTGTAACTTTCTCCATGGAAAAAAAACAAGCCACGATTAAATCAAAGTGATCAACATTCCTTCTTTTGAAATGACCTAAAACAATCAGCACCCTGAACTTGCGCCTGACAGAAATCACAAATGGCAACTCTTTCAAACTATAGTTGACGTTTTCCAAACCGCCACATACATTCTACGCCAAAAGGTTCTCTATTTGTTTCGTTCATGAATGATAAGTTACAGATGAAGGGAGAGGACGAAGTGGAAAAATATACAAATACATAATAAACAAACAAATTAGGCAATGCCAGATACGACTGATAGATTCGTTTGGTGGGCACTGCTCTAGCTAAGCTAACGCCAGGTCACTCGCCATGACACCTGCCCGGTTCTCCACCGGTTCTCACGCCACCTATGGCTTATTTCTTCTGATCCTCGTCTGCGTCTGGTCTCTCGGACACCTGGCAGGCTCATAATATACATTTACACCCTCTCCAGTCTCAAAACTACCACTGGGATCTACCTTTATTAACGTTAAACTTGACCTAGCGTGGCCGCTCTCCCTTACGTGATGTCACTTCCAGTTAGGCTCCAGAGCTTGCTGTGGTGTGCTGTTTCCCAGATTGGAAAAGCAACTGAGCTTTGTAGGCGGGGGCAAGAATGGGTGAGATTGTGATATTTGTAAGTCGACTTACGGACGTGACGATTCTTAAATCGACATGTTTATTCGATCGTCGCGACAAACTGCTCTTAACAGCCGCTAATGTCGCTTCTGTGTCGACTACTACATGTCCAACGGAAAGGACTCGTCAAGCCAGTGCCGACAGGTTAGGGCAAACTAGAAAGCAAGCAGAAATGGGACAACATGACAGGCTGAATGATCAGGCTAAAAGTTTTGGAACTCAGCTGGAGGAACTCTGCAGATTTGTGGTCGCGACTGATCACAATGGCAACATCGCGTTGTGTATGTTCAAAACTTCTGAAACAAAAACTGGAGCCAGAACCTGGAACCAAAACCTAAATTACCTCAAAACTCCAATGGTGCAAATGGATTTGGTTTGGTCAGAGAGTTGTGGAATAAACGGGGGTCATTGGAAATCTTCCTGCTGTTAGCGCGTGAGCTCATCCTCCCCTCTAAGTGTTTGGTTTTTTTTTTCTTCTTTCACTAACAGCCGAGGATGAAGCCAGAGGATTTTGGACTTCAGCCCAGCATGTAAATTTATCTGCCATTTCCAAACAATTTCCATCAGGAGCCATTCAGACTGTGTAACAGGATAATTTGACAGCAGCCCAGTAGGAAAATGGCCAGTGAGGCAGTAATGTTTGATTTATTTCATATTTTTGTCCTCTACAGTTTGCTGTAGCCTCGTACAAAGGCCACAGCTGGATATGAGAGGTGGTTATAAATAAAAGATCAGCTAGTTGGTGATAAATGGATGGATGGATGGATGGATGGATGGATGAATCAGAGAGTAATCAAGTCAACAAATGGACTGCGAGATGAACAAATGGATGTAGTTAATGGTTGAATAGTGAATAAATGAGTGATCAGGTGGACGGGTGGATGTGTTAGTGAGTCGGCAAGTGGACAAAGGCAAAAAAAAAAAAAGGGGACTGATGACAGAACAAATGAATGAATGAATGTGTGAACAAATGAGATGAACAAATGACTTAACAAACCGCCCCAACAGATCTGAGTAAATAAATGAGCAAATGAATGAGTAAACCAGCAAATGAATGAATGTGTGCATGAGGGAGGAAGTGGATGAGTGATCACATGGACCACTGGGTGGATGACTGGAAACTGGAATTGAACATATTAACAAACCACCGCAAATATATATGGGTAAATGAATGAATCAAACACCTAATGAATGAATGGACGTATGAGTGGATGAATGACTGACCCGATTGGCCGATATATGGATGGTCATGGTTAACATATTCAATTGATAAATTAGCAGTCTACCTAATAAATACATGAGTGAATGAATGAATGAATGGATGAACTAATTCATGAATTAATAAATGCATAGATGGCTAAATGAGTGGATGGATGCATACTCTTATGTATGAACACATTGCCTCGTGAATGAACGAATGAGCCAGTGAATACACGAGCAGTCACGTTAAGAAATAAGCAAAACAATGAATGCATATTGCAATAGATGAGAGTTAAGAGATGACTGAATGAATGTTGAGCAAGTACTATTTAAAAAATGTAAATCAATGAACACACACAACACACATATGAAAGTATCAACGAATCTGTAAATGACAAAATGAACGCTATGAGAAATACGACTGAATGCATTAACAAATGAAAGGTTGAATGCATGAGAGACGGTACTGAAGAACTGATTAGGTTAACGAATGAATGAAATGAAAAAGTGAAAACTTAGTGAGGCTCGGAGGACCATTTTAAACAGATTTACACGCGACCGGCAGCTATTTATTTTTTAAATTCCACCGGCGGAAAGGCGTCTGTGTGAAAACTGTTCCATAAGAGCTGACACACTTGGCACGAGGCAGATCTGACCGGCATGTTCTCTCTCTCTTTGTGTGCGTGCGTGTCTTTGTTCGCAAGGTTGTCAGGGCCAGATCCTGTCCTTGGAACAGAAAGGAAAAGGCCAAACCCAACAGGCGGGAAGGTCTTTTTACCCCTCAAGTCTGAAAACTACTACGAGTCTTCCAAATGCCACACTGGGATTTTTTGCCTTCCTTTACTTTCCTTCACTCTACTTTCTGTCTTCTCTTCTTTCACGAGGCTCGACAGTAACGGGTGCCCAGTTGCCCTGGGCGACCGGATTTGGACCGCCGTCAATCATTTTGGTTGCTTTGCTTACCCCTGTCGGCTGCCACATTTTAGACAGAACCTCTGTGTCCCTAATTACTGGTGTTCGTCTTCAAAACACAAAGCGTCTCCTTAAAACAAGGAGAGAAAAAAAAATGGATTACGTGAAGATTATACTTAATAAAATCCAGCGGGGAATATTGACTCTGACCAGTCATGGCTTGCCTTCCCGACTTAAGTGACGCAGGTGATGGGTATGCACAGGTGAACAAGGGTCTCAAGGGTAATAGTCAAATGGTTACGGGTTCCCTGAAATGAAATGAAAAGTAATGGGCTGACCCTCGACTTTCGAAAGACTTGATGCGGCATTCGGCAGGGTTGTATACGTACAGTGAGGGGATCAAGCCTTCCTGTCATGCGTGGTACGCTAGGAAGTTAGCAAAAGGTTTGACGGGGTGATTGACCGATTCCGTGGTGATGTGACCTCTGGTGGATCGGGGACTGCATTCTCAGGCTTCAAGTATATCGCTGAGTAAGAGGGGATTACCCAGAGGCAACGCTACGCTTTAACACTTCCCAGTTCCCCTTTGCAAACACGTGCTTGTGCGAAGCTTTAGTGCTCTCATTTGCATAAAATCACAGTCCGGACTGGAGTGTCCGCACTCTGATGACTTCAGAGTGCGGACACAACCATCGCAGTAGACATTGTTGAGTTCAAATCAGCATCAGTATCGGGACTCAAGTTGGCAAAGCGATGACTCTTTCATACCACTTCATTAGAAGCCCTGTTTGTCATTAAAATAGTATCCAGTAGCAAGCAGATGTCATTATTTTAACGGCTGGGACCTAACATGGGGGTCCTGAGCCAAAAAAGTTTGCAAACCTCTGTACTAGAGGATTCCTGAAGCTGCTGCAAGTGAGTAAAATGCAGTTTAAGGGTGTCACTAAGCATCTATTACTTGAGAGTCGATAGACATAGGCTGCCCTGCAGGGGACTTGGTGTTCCACTAAAGAATGTGGGGGGAGTGTGATAACAAATATACTGTGTGGATGTTACACTCACGATTCTCACTTGCCGCATTCAAACACATCAGTCAAAGTGGTACACAGTAGTGTATACATGTCACAATAAATGTATTTTGTTTTGTTGAAAGTTCTGCCGCAACTGTGAAAGGTGCACTGCGCAGAAACTTCTGCGTGTCTGAATTATCGAGCGATGAAACATGATCTAATTCCCCTGATGTGAAACATCTTGTCCTGCAAAAGGAGCTGTGGCAGCTTTCATATATTCATCCTAATTAATCGGCAGCATCTTTTAGCACAACTTTGATTTTCACGAGCACGGAAATTCACTTCTTTGATAAGCTTTAATTAATAAGACGTTCAGGACTAAAAGAAAAATAAATCCATAGCATCAGAGCCAGACAACATATCCAACAGCCTGCGCTCGAATGGAACTTAATGTGACTTTCTTTTTTTCTTCCCATTTCAAAATCCTGAAGGTGGTCATCAAATTACGGCGAGCACATCAATCCTCTCTCTGTTTAATATTCCGCCGGCAGAATCAAACACCAACACCTGCAAATGTTCTTAATTATCGCCGTGCATCTTCTCATGGATGCATATGGTCCATGAGAACTGAGCAGGAGGATTACGGCGCGGATTCAAAACCCAGCTATTACCATAGTCCTCGCAACACCTGGCGCCGCCGCCGCCAATAAATATTCCATTTAAAACAATAATACTTAAAGTTAAAATGAATAATTATCCGTTCTATGAAGTTGGGAATATGTGGTGAAGTTGGGCATCTCTCTGGGAAATATATAAATATAAAAAAAATAAAATGCAACAGCTGTTGTTTTTAAGCAGTCGTGAGGATGATTGACACGTAGGAAGCTGAGAGTGCTCTGTAGTTTTTTTTTTATTATGTGAACTTTAAATAACTGATGATGCTAATAAAGCAAGCGAATCGCCGCTGGCTGTCGGCGCTGCTAGCCGCACGCTCCGAAGACACCAGAAAAAGTCAAGTCAAGACTTCTTTGCAGAATGAAATGGATTGAAATGTGTCGCGGCATATCCACAAAGAATTGTCACCAACTTCGCTTTTGTTTTTTTTCGGCGCGCAAAAGTCACCTCATCAACCCGGCCGGATATTTTTATTATGTTGGGGAATACTGGACTTTTGTGTTCATCGGGCGAACACGAACGCGACTCCACTGGGGTGATAGTGTTGCCGTGTGCCTGCTGGGTGTGGGAGTAGGCTACTGTTTGCTAACATGTTAGCCATCTTTGTAAGGTGGTAATATATGTCAGTGCTGTGTTTACGCCTTGTTCTGCTGCCACCAAGTGGCCATAAGTAAATAGAGAGATAGATGGATGGTGAATGGAAGAGGAGATGATGAACTCGGAAGTGCAAACATACATTTATTCAATCAAATGGGATTTGGTGCTCACAGAGCAACACAATTAAGGGTGTGGGGGGGTGTGGGTGGAGGCCAACAGTCATCAACAGCTCCAAAACTCACAGGAGTTCAGTGTCACACTTTTCCCACTTTTCAGCGATCCAATCTCTTGAATCGCTCTCGTGACTGAACCCCACCGCACTCGCATTTCAGAGGCTAAAGGCGCTCTAACTTCCCTTTCGCTGCTGCCTTGAGGCCACAGCAACTTTCAAAACCAGCGGGCCTCTATTGACTTTCAGTGAGGAAACTACGAGTGGCCATGCTGGCAAGCTACGTGCCAATTAACACACACGAAAAGAATATGGTAGAGCAAGACAGCTACTTCTACCCTACACGCGTTTAACAGAAGCAGCAGGGACTTTAGCTGCCCCTTGGGTCTGTCGGTGAGATTCCCATTCATATCCACCTACGGCCCTGGGACCGAACATCCACACATACCACAAAGCGAAGCGACACCCACTCCGCTTTTCTAAAAGAAGACGTTCACGGTGGGACTGACCTGGTGGCAGTGCGGGTTGGACTCTCTGCCATACGAGTACGAACTCCTCTCTGTTTTACCTGCAGGAGGGCGAGAAGGAAAGAGAGGGGGGCAGTTAGCAGGGGGGAACCACCTCAACCAGGACAGCTCCATCTTGACAAAGAACCAATTCACCGGAGTGGACAGCAATTCATCCACTAGTTAATCTGGAAATACAAACAAAGTTAGTGTTAGCGGACCTCAACGTATGTAGACCGGCTTCACGGGCTGTTAGAATGCTTGTTCACTCAATCATAAAGAGGGGACAACAAACTACATGGAATAACACAACGTAATTAGCCACTCATTCATTTTCATTACCGCAGCGGATTACTTGCATTTCAGTTTAACTGTGTGTAAAGAATGGGTCTCCATTACAATCAGGCAGCATGAGTGATACATTCATACATTCATTCATTTTTAAATGCAATTCTTTCAGACATACAAATAACATTTGAGCTTCAATTGTTAATCCATTCATTCCTTCCAATATGTTTTTTTTTTTTGTCCGGACGACAAAGTAAAATAAACTGCTCAAATTGGTAGTTTGACTATTGATTAATCAATTGACTCATTTAATCAACGTGGACACATTCACTCCTAATGAAATAATAATTGGGTGTGCTATTCAATTCTGATGGATATGTTTACCCAGCATGATGGGACATCAACAGTATACTGTTATTTCAGTCTTCTGTTCATTCATTTAGGGAATCATTTATTTACACTTTGTTTAGGAAACAAAAAGTAAAAGATTTTTCAGTAGCAAACAGCCAAAGCCAGTTTTTATGATCAGAGTCTTCACAATGTGTGTGGATGTGTATGTGTGTGTGTGCGTGCGTGCGCGTGTGTGTGTGTGCTCTGTATGTTTTCTACTCGCTGCTCTCACGGCACAACAAAACAGACATCTGCTCTGCCTGCAATGCATAGACGGAGGGAAAGAAAACCTCTTTATGCCACACGATCCAGCTTTGAGAGCAGAAGCGACACTTTCATTCTCCACTTGGGTTCAGCGTATTCACGTGTGCAGACAAAACAAACTGAATGTGCGAGACGAGGTCTGCTGGTTTTCAGGTGGCATTTGGAAACAGAATCGGATTTGTCTCGGATCACTGTTGATGTCAAAGGCCCGTTTTTAGGGCAGAACGTCCCTCTGCAGTACAACCTAAAACGTGATTGATCCAACCCCCCCCCCCCCCCCCCCCCACCCTTTCTAGAGGCGATATGGAAGACAACATTCCCCTCCAGATACCTCTGTCATGTACTGCTACCTCAACCCTTCTGAAGGGTTTCCATTTATGGTATTGTTCTGCTGTCTCCTCCCTTTTTCCCATTGGACAATTGTTGGTCCATGGAGACTCATTAGTGGACTTGCTAGGCAACCGACACTACTGAAGGACCACCTAGATTTCTCTCACTTACTAATCATCATCATCCTCATTTTGTGCCATCACCGACTTTTTAATGTCCACATCTAAAAAAAAAGTTGTGGCCGTTTTTCTGTTCCATTGTGGGTAGTATATATAATACATAATAGTATATATAATACATAAGTTAAAGTGGTGATAATGGTGATGATACATTTCAGATTAAGAATTTGGACGCTAAAATAAGCGACAAACGGCTAATTCAGTGCAGTGTATGATTAAATAGTGGGTGATTCTAGACGTGAGTCTAGAAACCACCAAGCCACAACCTCATATCACCGTAGCAACTGTCTGTCAACAGCCTGGCAAGTTGCTACAGGTGCCCCGGCGACTGATGGAACATCGTAGCAAAGATCTAGCAACCATGCGCGAACGAGCTGTAGCAACCGCATGCGACGCCATAGTAACCCTTTACCCCAAACCACCTAGAGGCCAGACATTAAAGACCACAGCAACCACCGAAGAACCACCCCAAAATACTGGCCATGCCCAAAATCTTTCTGGTGGTCCTCGTACTCTGCAGGAATACTGCATGGGAAAAAAATCCTCTGTCAACGCAAGTACTTTTATATTGCGATATCGATATACATAGGTACATGGTACATTTTCTGGAAAATATCCATTGAGAAACTGTTTATGCAAATGAAATGCCCGTCAAATTATGGTACATTATTACATTGCTCTAATACACCCAGAGATATTATAAAGCTAGTTACCTCGGTATAAACAGCATGGCAGACTCTCTGATGAATATATATATATATTGTTTCACCATATATATATATATATCGTCATATCGACCAACCCTAAACTGGTGACACCCTGGCAACACATTCCAATGCTTAAGAAGGTGTCATACAACACCCTCGTGGCCGCATAGCAACCATCGATGCCCAATGCCTTGGGGCTCAATTATACTTCTTGGAAGTTTCAGTTGTAGTTTCATTTTTGTTTGAGCACCTGCAGCATTTCTGCAACCATTTCTCTATTAAAAGCTGTTTTCCTTTGATGCGCTAAACCATAGTTTACATATATATCTATATATGTAAACTATGGTTTAGCGCAGACATCCTCATCTACCTCGCCGTCGTTGGTCAATGGTGTTTAAACGTGTGTTTGGCTGAAATCAGACATCAGAGCTATCAAAACGCAGGCCAAGGACCGATCAGTGGTTCAGACGAAGGTGAAGCCTCTTTGACAGGTAAACCCATCATCGTTTCAGTACACAAACCCAGCGTGTCCGGCTGTGAGAAGAAAAAAAAAAGAAAGAAAGAAAATGCGCCTGCTGAATTTCGAATATGCAGCGACCGCCGCGGTGTGCAGACAACAAAGCTAATTTCCTCTGCTCCGAGCTGCGGGACCACTTCGAGCCTATTTTTACCACACAGACCTTCTTTTTGGATAAAACCTTAAATCTTCAGCCAGTCTAAATATCAAACCACGGTTAGTGTGTAATTACATTCTGCGGTCGGCACAGCCGTACAAGATGAAATGGAGGGGTTTTATAGCGAGCGTGTGTGGAGAAAATGAAGCGTGTACGTGGTGAAGGGTTTGAATCAGGCGTGTATAGACCAGCGCTGAATACACGCCAACATGGTAGTCGATGCAGAAGAGGTTGATAATTACAGGCGTACGGAATAGGAATGTGGTCGACTATGTGTGTGTGTGTGTGTCTGAGTGTGTGTGTGTGACCGATACAGCGGCCTCGGCTTCAGCTACGACTGATGCCAGCTGGACCGGTTTGGCACATATACAAAGACTCCCACACACACACACACACACACACACACACACACAGTACTGGAAATCACTGGCACAGATGCATACACTCACACACACACACACACACACACACACGTGTAAATGTGTACAATATACGTACTGTATATATAGCCCCACAGACACACACACAGACACACACATGCAAATGTACTTTTGCATGGTACCGAAATATACCCCTACACATGAGCACATGCGCTTAAAAATACTAATTCAGGACCGCACACACACACACACACACACACACACACACAACAACACTGCATACACCTCTGCAAAACGCCACAACCTGCAACGGATCCAAAAATCTTTCAACCGTTGTACAATAAAAATGCGCAATTTCTATTTCTGAATATAAATGTTCGAGAACAAATTGTATTCAATATGTATCAAAACAACTACAATTTTCCATAATTTAAATTTCTCCAGCGTCCAATGTTTATACCGTAAAGAAATATTAAGCAGTGTTTTATTAGTAATAAAAGGTAGAGAGTTTTTTTTTACGGGATTTTTCCATGAAAATAAATATAACAATAATATTACAATAAAATGAATTTGGTGTATTTGGTCGTTTTCATTCATTCCTAATTTTAAATACTTTGTATTCTTTCATTCGAAAATCCACTCCTTCGAACGTGCAACATGGTATTTCGTACGTGTTGGGGACAATAAACCACACACACTTATGCAGTATGATTTACCATTAATTCACGGGTTGTTACACAATTATTTACTGTTAATGGAAAATACACATAAAATCAGCAGCATTGAGCACCTATTAATTTTAGTCATTCATTCACTCTTTGATGTGTTCATTAATTCACTCATTCATTTAGTTACCTCTTAAATTACCTTTAGTCCCTGAATTCCTTCCAATATCACAGTGAACAACAAGAAGATGGAATAAACGTAGCGGGCTGAGAACAGACTGACAGGAATGAAAGACAACAGACAATCACGGGGGTTAAAGTTTCAAAAACAGCGACCCCCCCCCCCCCCCCCCCCCCGGCAGGACGACCAGAAAGCTGGTGGGAGTTTTGTCTCTTCTTCTCTTCACGGCAGCACAAAATAAAATACCCCATTGAGCACTGTATGTGTGTATCTATCTATCTATCTATTATGGATTATGGATACACACACACACACACACACACACACAAATGGCGCTGATGAACCGGTAATCACTGAATTGACCCATACATGCTTTTGAGGGCCTACAACAATAATCTCTCTGTGTTTCTTCCTTTTGCTTAGTTTTTGGGATTCTTGTCAGCAGCCACAGCAGCAGCTGCTTCTGCATGCTTCTTTCAAAAGAAAAAACAAAAAAAAAAAAAAAGGAAAGAAAGAAAGAAAAAAACCCAAAAACGTCTCTACTCTCCAAACACACACACACACACACACACACACACACACACCACAAAAATCCAAAAGACAAGTTTAGGCTACACTGATACTTTGCCATCTGTCGATATTTTCCTGTTTGATGTTTTTAGCGGAATAATTGGGTATGTGGTCCTCACATTAGTAACCGATTATCAATTACCCAGCTCACAGACAACGTGTGCTCACCCCCCCCCCCCCCCCCGACCTTCACCTCAGGAAGTGTTGTCATGTCCATGTAGGATTCAAAAAAAAAAAAAAAGGACTTGGAACAGGACCGCAGTGTATTACTGTTTGTCTTTTTTTTTTTTTTTTTTTGTATGTATGGATATGTGATATTTTACTATTTCCATAAAAACAGCATTTTGCCAGCATTATATTTGTTGTGTGCAATGACGTGTTGTTGTTGTTGGTGCGACCATTAAAACCTGTGAACAGTGAAATGCATCATTGAAGATAAAAATGACCCGATGCAGAAGCTCCTACCACGTGGATTTTGAGTTTAGGATCTAACAACTGTACAACCCCCAGTTCTTTAATTTGGTCCAAACACATGAATGACCTTTTCCCCACCACCATCTCTGCAGGCAGAAAAAAAAAAAAAAAAAAAAAAAAAAAAAGAAGCCGGGCGGGGACGGAGCAACGCAGGATGGGAAGGGTCAGCCACAAGATCACACACCCTGTCACAGCAAACCATGAATGGATACACACAGAAACCGACAGGGAAGCGTCTTATTTCACAGCGTCAAATTGGAAAAGACAGTTTGAGTCCATTACTTGATTAAAAAAAAATAATGGACTCTGTGGGTTTGATAGAAAGAGGAGAGTTTATTTAATTAAAAAAAAAAGATATCACAACACAAAACATGTCTGAATAAAAACCATTCAATACCTTTTTATTTTTATTTTTTAAGTGGATTATCTCTTTAAAAAAAAGGCCTTTGACGTTTAATGGGTATCAAATTTCTTCTCAATTGTGACCACATAATTGAGTTTTCAGCAGATTAATTTGGTTTTGTTTAAACTTATATCAGATAACCCACTGTATTACATCTTTGCCCAACATTTTCACCCATTTAAAAACACAAAAACGCTACACATAAAGGGACGGGAACAAAATCACAGCGGACGCAGTGAAAAACCTCAGCAGCAGCAGAGAAAGCTCTAATTCAATTTACAATTTCCAAATACATTTAGCAGTCCAGCTGACAAACCCCATCACTGCTGCAGTCTGTTTTATACACAATGTTCTCTGATGCTGTCGGACTACTTTGGATGGGATCCCAGCAGAACCTCCTCTCTTCTCGCCTCTACTCTGTTTCCCTGTCAACCTCTCCCTACTCTCCAAAATAAAAGCGCTACAATGAGCCTTTTTGGTTCCTTCAGTTCCTTCAGAACCTAATTTCCAGAAAGGGGGTTACAAAATGTGAAAGCCCTTCAAGGACCCCGTCAACCTCAGAAGGCTCTTTAACAAAGCCGCCTTTTTAAAACGGTTTTATTTGACCTGACAGTACTCCTAGGACCTTATTTCAAGGTTTTGAAACATCAGGGAGGGTATCTTCAGGGACCTCCTCTTAAAGGGCAACCTACAAAAAACTAAGGTGCTCTCAGGAACATCTAAAATACAGGGTTCTTCATCCTTAGAGAGCTCCATAAAAATTGTCTCCTGAACACTGATGTTCCCCCAGTCTTTTGTGGATTGTTGAGGAATTGGTGGGGTGTCTGCCAACCTCGAAGATATAAATACTTTGCAAACCCAAACATATAAACAGGGGCTCTGAATCCTCAGAACATTCTTAGAAAACTCTACTTTAAAGGTTCTCAAAGCCTAATGGTGCTTCCAGGAACCTTTGACAACCCTTCACAAATTTTGCAAGTTCTTAGAAAAGTACTTTCAGGAAGGATTCTCAAACCTCAAGAGAACAGGGGTTCTTCAACCTTCGCTCATTGAAAAACACCTCTGTAATCATTTCGTAAAAACCCCACACAAACGAATGCCCTACAGTCTTTCATGCTTCTTTGAGAGCAGCCTGGCCGGGCATCTGCCAATCTCTAACATTAAATGTCCTCCGTGCAACCGTTTCTAAGGGCTGGAGGATCCTGAAGGTGTAGTCACACTGAACACAAAGGAAATCGTCTGAGTCGATTGCTTTCAGCATCATCGGAAAGATGCAAAGACGTCAATTTGCTCTCGGTGGCACAATGTGCGAATGGCTCAATAATGTGCACCATGGCAATGACGATGATTTTCATTATTTCGTCCATTTATTATCATCATTAGCTGAAGAGTTTGAGAACTTTGGACTGTTGGTGGGACAAAACCTTAGGAAACCACTTCTTTTTGGCCTATCTGTTTCTAAATCAGCTGTCACACGATGGCAAAAAAAAAAAGCCCCAAATTAATCTAACAACAAACACTGGAATGTCTCAAACCTCAAACTCCTTTCCCAACCTCAACTCTCTCCCCAACATTGTCCTGGATGTCGAAAAATAAACAGGCTCATTGGCCGTGAGGAGGACCCCCAGGCAAACCAGCCCTCGTTAGAGTGTGCTGGCTGCAGAGGTACAAAAGGTGGAGGAGGGGAGGTCAGCCCACTCTGCTGTATAAAGCCCATAGAGAAGTCGGTGAGCCAGGAGGACCAAATCCCTGCTAATCCACAATGCCGAGAGACAAGAGAGGAAACACAAATAAGCTCCATTACGAGCTGAGGGCTAACGGGAACCAGGATGCTCTACTAGCCTGTTAGCTATTATCACACTACTTTTTTTTTTTTAAACGCCCGTAACCAAATGTACTCTTATTAAATCAGACTTAAATCCTGATCCTAAAACAACCTCGTTTTCAAGATATAGAGTTAAACTCAAATCTGGCAGATTTGATAGTAAACGCCGAACTGACCTTGTCAACATAAGATGCTACGAGAATTGTGTCCGTGCCACATTAAAGTTCATATTTGAACACTTTTAGCTGGTGTGAACTGGAATTTAAATCTAGTCTGGGTTTCATAAAAGTAGAATGGATCGATTAAAAAAAAACAACCCCTGAAACTATCACCAACCCTGGACAGCGAAAAATTGACGCATGTAAATTCTTAAAATGGCTGGCAGTCCCCCTTCAAAATTCATCAAGATTGTCAAGATTGAACTTTCCCGCTCAAAACTAGACAAGTCTTGTGAATTTGTCACCATTTCCCGTGGAAAATACTCACACACGGTCATGGTGTGAGTTTCAGATATTTCACATGTGAAATGTAAGTGACGTTTCTTGTGAAAACATTCATTTTATGGGACACCACATAATATCACAATGTGAAACTCTCCTCAAATGTGACTGAAATGTGGTGAAAACAAAGGCGCACATGGTTTCATGACATTTCACAATGGAAAGGTATTTTATTTTATTTTAGTGCTTTTTTTGTGTAAAGATTCAAGATCAGAAAAACCTTGTCCATCACATAATGAACAACAATGAGGATTCCTTTGTTAAAGGTTAACAAAGGACCAGAATACATCTTTAGAATAAACCCTTACTATAAACTTCCTTTCAAATCTCAGCACCAAACAGTGAAATTACATCTCTCGGGACATCCTTGTACACAACTATACATAGAGCACATGTACCAAACGTGGTCATATTTATTTTCTCAGACGTCAGACTTTTAAAGCTGAATAAACCGTAACAAACCCGCTGGATTGGCTGAATAATGCATTATCACAAAGCTCAAAACAGGTGTTGCATGGTGTTTCAGCACCGCGCATGCTAAACAAACGCATGTTCTTCCTCCTGGACTCAACCCAAAACCTGAAGCTGATTCTAATCTCAAGGCTTTCCTTCAAGATAAACTCAGCTCAACATTAACCCCCGAACCTGACCTAAACCTAATCCTGATGCTAAACTTCAGTCCCTGTGAAGCCATTTAATTCTTGTTTAGTAAGAAACACACACACACACACACACACACACACACACACACACATTGACCCTCTAAACCACTTCTTCTGTCTGTTTTTCCTAAATTCAACCCTGAATGTGTCCAAAAACACACGTACGTTTGGGAGACTCACGAGGCGTCTCTCTGCATTTGGACGAAGGCCGAGCCTCAGAAACCGCAAGTCTGTCCGTCTCATCAGCGTCTCTCAGCCTTCACAGGAGGGCCGCTGCTCCGTCTCTTCAACGCCAACCTTTTAAAAAGGTCGCTGTTGTTACGTTGCCGTTTCTTTGGTGTTTTTTAACCAACGCGTTCACTGACGAGTGTTTCTACAGAGCAAGGGCCGACACAAGACGCAACATGATCCAAAACCTGAGACACACTCCTGTGTGTGTGTGTGTGTATGTATAAATAGTGGATTTTGTTGGACTCGCCTACACAACAGAAGCCCACAAACCAACATCACTTTGTATTCTGGTCATGTCTGCCTCCTCAAAACCCAGAACAGCTCTCAGACCTGTAGCGTTAGGCTCTGTTGGAAATCGCATACTAACATACTCTGCATACTATGGAGGTACAACTGCGTACGTACTGGGTTCTGAACGTGTAAGCGTGTGGGTTTTGTGCATGCGAGAAGCAACTTGGATGTACATTAGAGAGAGGACGACAACACGCGCAGGGACACAGTGCCACTCAGTCGCCGATCCGCTGATCATCAGCAAACACGGCAGATACACGGCTGACTCGAGTCGCTAACATTTAGCTGCAATGATTCAACAACACTGGTCCTGGACTGCGATCCAGATATATGACATCATCATATTCTAGACTGATATTATATGCAGTTACTGCATACTGGACTAAATATGATTTGTATGTCAGTTATTGTCTTTTTCTCTTTCATTTTTTTTTTTCCAATTTCACGCAAGGGGTACTTAGGGATGGGTTCCGATAGCCGGCTCTTGATCCTCATCCTAGTTGGTAAATTACCGCGATTCGTTGAGCTCTGAGTCTTTCATTCACTCTCTTAGATCTTGCATGAGAAACGGTATTTTACATTGACTGAAAAATGAAATGTCTGCGCTTCTTCACTGATCTACAGTGTGTTAGCAGTCAGAAAAGGCCAACTTTGGGTGTTTTATTCCAGGGTTTGAGCGTTTGATCCATCTGTTTCGCCTCTTTCTCAACATCATGGAAAGGATCCCTGCAGAGATAGACCTTTTTGTTACAGAGCAAGATCCTTTTTGTCTAACCAGAAGCAGAAGTCTCGCTCTGAGTTGTCGCATAAACATTCCAAAGTGCAGATTACACTTCACCAAAGTCGACGAAACAGCTGTGGAAGGCGATATTTGACAAAGGGGGAACGGCAAGTTTCTGCTTCAACGTCTATCTAGTGTTCTTCATGTTCAAGTGAGACATTGTGGCGGGTTTTCACAATAGCAGCGCAACATGTATTTAAGATTTAAGTATGATACTGAGCGGATTAAAAACAGCGCCCACCAAGCAAACTGCCAAAAAAGGATAAGGGATTTAAAGGGATTCGGATTTAATAGATGGATCCGGAACTGGATTTAGATTTGATAAAAACTTGGGGGACTTGCAAGAGACAGATTAATAAGAGAACGTGGAGCGGGCTCCTGATTTTTTAGTTCTGTATCTCCTAAAGCTCACTAAACTGGATTCCTTTCTATCATGCAACTTGACTGGAGGTCGGTGGGTGTATAAAGCTCGGGACGTTGTTACCAGAGACCGGGGTTCACCTCCTGAGTCCCGTGAGATTTAGGCTACTCTGGACAGACAGACAGGGATTCTTATTAGTGAGGTGCAATGAGAATCCACTACAGCAAACACCAAACAACACAGTAACACCCTCTGATCAATGTAAGGCAACAATGTAAGGGAGAGCTCGGTATTTACTTGTTAATTGATTTGTTCTTCCGCGTTAATGTTCCTCTTAATTAGTTTAATAAAGTTTCATTACCTGCAGCACAACAACAACAACAACAACAACGGCAGTAACCGCAGCCTCAACACTGCCACTTCAGAGTGCTTCATCTGTCCAGATCAGGTATCAGTAGAGTATTTACGTAGGCCAAGCCGCCAGTTAGCATCGCCCTGGTTCCCGCGGCGAAGAGCCGATGGGATTTTGAATCGCCAGATGTAAAAAGCTAATGTAAAGGAACTACCTCACTAACCCTGAGCTTCACTTTGAAGAGAATATAGAGAGATATAGAGAATAAACTCAACGAGGCCGTCCCAGCGACAACCTCTGTAGCCTCATTTAGCCGCCTTTTTCAAGACACGTAAAACCTTTAAAATTTACGAGTGGGGGGTATTTACTGCCGTATTTTATGCCGTGGAAGAAAAAACCATGAAAATCTCTTCAGCTTCTGTTCACCACAGACCTTATTTCAGGCACCTAACCCTAAAACCCATTCAGAAAACCTACTGACTTCCAGGCGAAGGGAACCGGAAGTGTGAGAACGCTGACTCATTTCCCGGGTCTTAGGACTCAAGTCCCGCAGCACTCCATGGGGGAAGTGAAGAGGGGGGAGAAGTGGAAACAACAAGAAAAGGAAAGGACAGAAGAAAGAGGACAGACATAAGAATACAGAGAATAGAGGAATAGACCGAAGAGGAGAGGCAGAAACAAGAGACAGCAAAGGAGTGAAACGAAGAAGGGGATCATGTTTGAGGATGCCGTTTAAACTTCGCTGCATAATTAGTTGCTTTGCTTTATGTGACGCAACGAGTTCAAGTTCGCTCTCTCGCAGATCCTCAGCTCAGACAAACAAACGGTATGACACAACACCACAATGTTCAGTTAAATTCACCACAGTGAGAAATTGATGATGATGATGATGGTGTGTGTGTGTGTGTGTGTGTGTGTTTTGGCTCGTCCACATCCTGTTCCTGACAGCCCATCAGATCCGGACTGCGGCGAAATTAAAACAGAATGAAATCTCTTTGCCGAAGATTTTGCTTTTCATTTCACGGCAATCGATTTCATCCATCAGTGTGGCATCTATGACTTCATCCTGGCATGTTTGCTGCTTTTGGATTCATTCATTTCTAAAGAAAGAGTCATCGTCTAGCGTCTCTCACTCTCTCAGTCTGCAGTCAGCAGCTAACACATTCTGACCGCGCATCAGTCTTTTAATTCTAGCCTTATTATAGTCTCACTATTACTATTCAGTCCTTTGTTTTATCCAGATTCACCAAAATAAAGCGACGGAGTTGCTTTAAGTGTCAATATCAATTTATCCTGAAAGTGTTTTGATTGCTTTAATTTGTTTAATTTTATTTCATTGCGTCCTATATGTTTTCATTCCTAAGGAGGAAGAACATGGAGTCGATCCAAGTCCACGTCAAAGCCTCGACTCTGTCTTTCGTTTTTTTTTTTTTTTTTTTTTTATTTGAACGTGAATGTGTTTTATTCAGACTCACAAAGAGGAAGAATTTGTTACGCGAATAGAGACGTTGGGCCCGAGGTTGACGTCTGGATTCTATTTCTTTTGATTGACCTTCTCCATCACTCTGACGTCTGTCGCTCCGTCCTGACAGTGATTCTTACTTTTTAACCTGTTTTTTTTTTTGTTGAGACCCGTTAAGAAGAAGAAGAAGAAGAAGAAGAAGAAGAAGAAGAAGAAGAAAGCGATGCAGTTGTTACGGGAGTCGCTTTCTCTTTCTTTTGATTGATTTTGTCCGTCGTCGCTTGACATCTATCAGTTATTGGTTTCCATTCGGGGGGTAAAAAAAAAGAAAGAAGCAACACGATGGAGTTGTTGGAGGAGTCGACGTCGACGTCTAGACTTCTTGCTTTCAGAGAGTCATGTCGAGTCTCTCTCTGTGTAAAAAGAGACACTCAGAAGACGTGATCCTCTCTGACACCCATATAATGAGTCCATTTTAATAAACTATGTGACTAATAGTGCGATTTGACGAGGATGGCGAGATGACAAGAGCGAAGAAAGAGGAGAGGGAGCGGAGAAGGGGAGGTGGGGAGGGGAGAGGAAGATGGATAGAAGAAGGGTTAAACTCCCTCTTCCAGCATGGTGTGTGTGTGTGTGTGTGTGTGTGTGTGTGTGCGTGTGTGATGGGGGAGGGTTGGACTGTGCAGACATGAATCATTCTGAGCGATTCAAGCGTTTCCATGACACCGTCGGGCACCGGTCCAGAAGTTTCTACAAAGTCTGAGAGGTACCGACACACACACACACACACACACACACACCGACGCACACTCTAACAGACACTCTGAAATGATCCCGCCAGCGCTGAATTTGAAGTAATCTATATATTTATTCATGGCGTTGTCTTCCCGTGTAAAGCGTAACAGTTTTTTGGGATCAACATTAATTTAACAGACGATGGTCGATGAGTAACCGTCGTCTAACAGACATGCCCCCCCCCCCCACACACACACACACACACACTACCACCACCAACCCCCCCCCCCCCCACACACACACACACGTCCCTCAATCCCATCAGGCATTGATTTCTTGGCACCGGAGCGAGTGAATACATCAAACAACAGATGAACGTATACGAGCGACGAGAGACGCGGCATCCAGCTCACATCTGTCGGCTTCTACCTTCCGCCGTATCAGAGACGATCAGACGGCTGATTGGACCACAGCTCGGACTCCTTTTTTTTTTTTTTTTACATTTTTTAATGTTAAGAGGCTGTCACAGATTCATGTCCCATATTTTAAATAAAGATGATCTTTAAATCATTTCAATTCCTTATCAAACTTCTTTTTCTTTTTCACTTTTCTTGGTTGAACATTTGAATATTTTGGGGGGTTTTTACTCAATATTTGTGAGTAAGTAAAAGTATTGGAAATAAAATGGACACCGACACAGGCGTCGCATCTGATCTAACAGAAACAGTGTTCTCAAATCTAAGATCAAGTTTTCTCTTATTCTCTGCAAAGTATTTGGGTTTTATTATCCACTTTCAGCCAAACGCACACTGGTGTTTTAATTTTGTGACCACTTAACATTTTGGTTTAATATTTAACTGGCCAGAAAGTGATCAATAGGTCAATTAAGGTAATTTAAAAAATATATTATGAAAGTTAGTTAGCACTTTCCTACATTTCCCAGAATGCTTTTGAACAACAGTTGTGGGCTTGCATTCAAAGCGTGGCACCTACTTCCTGAAATTCTAATATGGAGTTTTACAAAGTAAAAGTACAAAAAAAAATCATTGTAATAGGTCAAGATTATTAAAGGCATTATGAATACTGACCTAAATTGGTTTTGAAAAAAAAATAAGCGTGTTTTTAAGTGTAGATGAGTCTGGAAAAAAACCCATGGAAAGCAAATACAGGTCCCAGTACGAGTTTATGCTATTAAATCTAAATATGTTGAAGTTATATATTGAAGGAATTTGTTGATTTTTGTGTACAATAAACTAAATCTGAAAGCCCCCGTGTCTAGCCCACGTGGGTCAACATTTGCCACAAAAGAACCTGAATTGCTTCACAAACTTTACAAGCTGAACAAAGTGGTTTGTTTCTTCTCCCAGAATCCAAAAAGCAACATCTGGCACTAAAAAAAAAACCAGACTCGTCTGAAAGTCCCCGTGTTTGAAACTCATCCAGCCAGAGGAAACCAGAAACACGTGACGCAACTCGTCGTCTGATAAACAGTAAAACATCAGGAGTTTGCCGTTTGTTTTCAATCTCACGTAAACGTTTTCCTCCTCTAGCTACGGCTGATGGTGCTAATGCTAATGTCCCAGGTTTCATGCTAATGCTAAGCGGGCTTTGAGTCTGTGGCCCAACGTTTAAACCTCTTTTCATATTTCCACTGTTGATTTCCGAATTAAAAAATGGACTGAAATACAAATCAGCCTTTATTTATATCATAAATCTGTATTCATAAAGACGCACGGTTACAATATGTTAACATCGCTATTTGAACTTGTAAATAGGAGGAGTCTAAATGGCCGTTTTATTGCTTCATTTGCTCTCTAACCGTTGTCTCTCTGGTGCGGCCCCAACGATATCAATCTAAATTCATATATTTTAACTTTGTATTACACTCTATATACTATATATACTATATGTACACACTCTATTATAAAGGGCACTACACAGTGCCGAGTGCATCACACTGAGAAAAAAAAAATGGACCAAGTTAAATAAAGTGCACTTGGTAACAAATATGGAGTGATGGACGCGGCAACATCCTCTTCATCTCTGAACATGCTGTTGATTGTTACCATCGTCCCACGCATGCAGCGCACAAAGGAGGTGGAGGAGCTACTTACAGCTGCCGATGGTGCCGATGGTGGTGAATCTTTGGGAAATGTTGAATTGGCCCTCCAAAGCTGCGCTTTGATGGGCACACGTATTACATCATTTCCAGTTAAAACAGCGAAGCACAGTCAATTATGTATGGGCCAAAATCAATCAATCGCGAATTTGCCTCTGACCTTTGGTCGTTGACTTCTTGTGTACCAGCGACAGTTATTTTAAAGTGCAGCAGCGGGACAGAGTTAGAGGGTCTCCACTGAAAACCAGTTAAAGCTCGCTGTTCAGCTTGGTGGCAATGAAAAAGGCAACTTACTTGACCCTTGAGAAAGGACACCTGCGATGTGTTCTGGTAATGTGTGATAGGCTGTTGTTCACAGGAAAAAACATCCAGTATCATTTCCTAGAAGACGCTATATCTGCGTGCATGTACCAGAAACAGGGTTTGCTTGTTCGGGTGGTTGTGAAGCAGATGGATTCAAATTCAGCAGCAGCCATGACACTTGTTCCCTGTTCATGTGAATGAGACCCAAAGAACAGTCCCCCCCCCCCCCCACCCCCTCGTTACCAAACAGCCTTCATTATCCATACCCCCCCCCATTCCATCACGCACACACTCATTCACCCCTCCTCCACCCTGAAATCAATAGACAAACAACACAAACAACAACGAGGCGACAAACAGGGGCGACATCACCAAAGCCTGCAAACAGCAGGACTTCAACAGGAGAACTATATTTCAAATTAATATCCCAAAGCAGCGTGGCGCGTCAGTGGCGCTGCGAGAACAGCAAAGACCAATCTTGTTCGGGGTGTCTTTGATCTGTCAAGAAGAAAAATTACACTCCTTCCTTTGATTTTTAAGAATTCTGTTTCACTTCAATTTCTACATTTTCGGGTTTTTCGTAAAGAAAAAAAGAAAAAAAACAAAACGTCGCAGATTTGCAGTACAGAGTGTGTATGCGGCGCAAGCGTGTTTTTTGTACGTGTGTGTGTGTGTGTGTGTGTGTGTGTGTGTGTGCGCGTTGGTCTCAGACAAAACAGGGCTGCTGAAATGCGGCAGGCACTGCAGATTTTTGTTGGCTGGCTGACAGCGCCGTGCCGGTGCCAAGCCCCGACGGCGGAAACGACTAAAAGACGCATAAGGCTGGCATTAGAGCCCCCAAATCTTCTCTCCCCCTCCGTCCCTCCTTCTCTTTTCTCCTTCTCTTTTCTCGCTCCGTGGCACGGCGTTTACTTTGGTCGGGGTCTGACTCGATTTGGCAACATTCACACCCATCCGTGAATTTATCAATCTGTCTTTATTTCGCTCTGATCTGATGGGTGGGGTGGGGGACGGGGAGTAGAAAACATGGCACCTGAAACGCCGCAGGAGGTTTAGGTAGACTGCTGCGTTGATGTGGGGGTTTTTTTTTTTTTTTCTTTCTTTTCTTTTTTGGACGTCACCTTGTTCCGTGCTCCAGTTTAACCCCCCCCCCTCCCCCCTTCCTCCTTGTGTCGCCGAATGCGAATTTTTGAGGATTTGGTTCTTTCCAGGGTTTATATTTTTCCCTCCATATCTGCTGTCTTTGTCTTGAGGATTTCGGGCAGTACTTCCACAAAAAAAAAAAAAAAAAAAAAAGCTCGGACACAATAGCATCTGGAGTTGCATCCATAAGGCACTGAGCCCATGTTCCTCTTAAAACCTAAAACAAATAAAGGAAACAGCATACTCCAATTATGCTCCCAAGACAATAAAACACAGCGAAAAGAAGAAAATAAAATCTCCTGTAAAACATTCAGGATTACCTAAAACTAAAAGCCTGATTCTGTGTTTGGAGTCCATTATTGATGGAACAATATTTAGCTGCAGAGTAAACAAAGGCGATATGCTCCCGTCGTAGCCGTAAATTGTGTTTGGGCATTGTTCGGCAGACAGATGACGACTGCTAATGTTGAATTAAAAAGGTTCTTAGAGGTGGATTTAACACGTTTCCTCTTGTCTTCGGGGTTGAGGCGGGAGGCGAACGGCGACGGGAGACAAAGAGAGAGGTAGCGACGAGAGAAAAGGTGTGAAATTCCGAATTAGCAGCACAATATGGAAGTATTAAAGCGCAGCACAATGAGGAGTGAGAGCCACGCGGCAGTGTTGTTCACTGACACCGTCTGACTAAATAAAGACGCGACGTTCAGGCTCACAAGGTTTTCACGTATCACACAGGAACAGGCCGGGAAACGAACGGCGCGCTGAACGCCGACGCGGCTCGATTTTATGGTACACATTTCTGTGTCTCCTGACCTTTTTTTCTTTTCAGGGAAACACTATCCCTCTCACACTAACCACTGAAACATTAGAGTGTTCAGTGTCAGGGATATAACAACCGTGTTGATGCTAATGTAAAAACATGTAATGGTTGTGCAAAATGAAAAGAAAAAGAGCTTATATTAATGGTTGTTGTCACTCACACAATCATGTTCTACGTTTTGGAGCGACAGTTCGTCATCATGCTTTGAGGGAATGCGTGCAGGAAGTGTACTGTTGCCGTGGGAGTCTGCGTTCGTGTACATTTTGTCAAACTTGCGCCATGAAAAGTCCTGCTGAATTAGTTTATAGCAGTTTCTGTTTGTGCTGTAACCACTGATGTTCACACAACTGCCACTGGATTACTTTCAAGAAAAAAACAACAACTTCCAAACGGCAAGTTCTGGAGTTATAAGGAGCGTATTTTGGCTAGTTTCTAAGCGGATTTATGGAAGTTTATGTGCGATGGAAAGTGTCAGTCGCACCGAATTTAGAGAGTTTTTGTATGAGTCACGACTCAGAGAAGAAATTGTGTAAACTGGGTTGATTTAAGTCTAAAATTTGACCTTGCTTTGATGAACAAGAAACTGGTTTCCATGGCGGAAGCAGAGCAGACGACCAGAGCTAACAGACCCAACAGAGCTAACGGAGCTAACAGACCCAACAGAGCTAACAGACCCAACAGAGCTAACGGAGCTAACAGACCCAACAGAGCTAACAGACCCAACAGAGCTGACGGAGCTAACGGAGCTAACGGAGGTAACATCAACCTGCAAGAGCCAACAGAGTGACGTGAGTTAACGGAAGTAACAGAGATAAGGGAGCTAACGATGCTAACAAATCTACAAGGGCTAACACTTTTCAATTTGACAGATTTAAGGTGGTAAGCAGCAGAAGAACTGTGGCAATGTTTTTCCCTGCCTCGTTCAACCTCTCTGTGTGTGTGTGTGTGTCTCTCTCTCTCTCTGTGGGAGGAGGAGGAGGAGGAGGAAGAGGAGGGGTGACCCCAGAGAGATGGATGATGGGTCAGGTGCTGTCAGACTGGAGGGGTCAAAGGTCACAGGATCCTGTGGTTCAGCATCACACTCTGATTTTCTCCTGTCACTGTCATGGCTGTCTGTCGCTCATCATTTCTCCTCCTCTGTACTCCCCCCTCCACTCTTTCCTCGCCCTGTTCTCCCTTCCCGACTTTCGCTCTGTTTTTATCTCTTTTATCGTAGGCCTGCTTGAAATCTTATATTGTTAGGTCCATTTTGTCTCGTCCTTTGTGATCGTCTATTCCATTATGATTGGAGAGCGTAGAGATACAGAATATAACCAACCAACTGAGATACATAAATGTTTCCCAAAGATGGTTTCTGGCATGTTATTTAGTTCTTATCACGCTGATGTTTGTTCAAGTGTTCATTTTTCTGATAAGTTTGGTATTAATTAGTTATTTAATGCTATAAAAAAAAAGAGGCTGAAACGTCATGATTGACAACTGTGACTGACTGGCGATTGTGTGGGCGGGACCTTGCACGCGGCTACACCCGCCGGTCACCACTGGCTCCAAATGATGTCACCAGCGCAAGATGGCAGCGGCCATATTCGGGAGAAGTGGAGACGCGTCGGCCATCTTTAAATACAGCCTATGTTTTGGACCCACGAGAGACCTCTAGTTTTAACTGACCTCCTGAGTGTGAAATACTGCATTTTGTCCTCACTTTCCTCTTCCTCCTCCAATTTCTCTCACCTGCCGTCGGTGACAGACCTATCCCTCCTCTTCCTCCGCCCTGACTCCAAACATAATACCGGTATTTAGACAAATGTGACAGCGTTCGAACACCTGGACGGCTGTAATGTGACGGCTGTATAGCTGTGGATCTGAGAGCTGCATCGCTCTGTGTGATTTTTTAGTGCGGCCACCTGGCTGCAGAATAATGACATATCTGCTCCCACACACTGTTCAGAAGCCGGTGATCAGAGCGGCTTCATCACAGCAGGGCAGACCCCACCTGACATCACACGGTGAGGGAGGAGGAGAGGAGGGTGGAAATAGAGGGACAGCAGAGGGAAGGACGGGGACGGAGACGGGAGGAGAGACGAGCCACCTGAGCGCCTACATGGAAACTTGAAGATGGCAGTCACCTGCTTTCTTTTAAAAGTTAATACCCATGTCAGCTATTATAACACATATAATTTCATTCTGGGCTCCATTAGGCTTTATTAAAACTCATTCACCACAGGTCAGACATTAACATGAGTAACAACTCTTATAAGCCGGGAGGCTCAAAAACAACGACATCATTTCATTGCCACCTGCTGAAAGGCAAAGACAAAAAAAAAAAAAAAAGTGTAAGAATAATAAAATCTCTAATTGGCTAGAACCTCAATTTACCTTTCAAACAGCCATATATGACTAACAGAATAGGCTGTTTGAGAATAAAACAATGAATAACAACACCCACAGGACGTCAACAGGGCAGATCAACTCCACCAGGCTTGAAAAATGTTTTCACGTCATATCGATCAGATCATTATTACAAGCAGGCAGATGGAAGAAGTTTTTCACGTCAGCCTCCTACTTTGGGTATTTTTCTTCTACAATATCTCCCACTTGGCCTTAAGAACTACATAAGTGTGGATAAACCATTGGCGAAATGGCTTCCAAACCACCATTACTGGCGTTTAGGCTACATATAAATCAAATTAGTAAGCTAATCAAAAAGGGGCTACACAAAGTGAAACCAGGTAAAAACCTGCTACAAATATGTAACATGACAAGACAACCAGCTAGCTTACGCGTAATATCCATATTCCTGCTGAAGGTCAAGCTCCAGCTAAAAGCCTCCAGCAACATGCTAACGTTAGCCAGTCGCTGTTTGATGTTTTATCTCCAAATCAACCAGCTTTCAACTTGCAGCATTCACTCTTCATAAATATCGCATGCTGCTTAGTCACATTTTATTTTAGCTAGCTGTCTCCGCAAGCTACTACTTTAGCTGGTTCAAACTGAGCTAAAGTTAGCTAAAATGTTAAACATACAGAGTTCGAATGGGATTGAATGTAGGGAACAACTTTGGCATCATTAAGTGGACTAGCTTGATACAAAACAAAACGAACTGCCATTTTGTTTTCACTCATTGACATTACGTTCATGCTAGCTGTTTTCTGTTTAAGTAATTTGCCCAAACCATTCAATAACATCATGTCCATGTCATTTGTAGTCGACACAGAAACCTAGCGGTTGCTAGGAGCACTTCACTTAATTTGTCATGTCCAACAAAGAAATATGTGGATTTAAGAGATATTATTAAATAAACTCGTACTCGTGATCTTTTTTTTTTTCCCCACAATTTTGCTGTAATTGTTTCCCAGGCCCTGGCACAGGAAGATGACCTTTCCATTCTTAATCCCGCCTACAAAGCTCTGATTGGTTGATTGTTTTTCCAACCAGGAAAACAGGCGTCAATGAGTACAACAGCAGACCTATTTGAAGTGCTGAAAAAACTGGACATGCAGGTGTGGAGCCGGCTACTGGTTTTATTAAGTCCAGCAACTATTTCACCAAAACCAGAATATCTTGTTGGACAGGGGGTCACTGCCTTGCTCTGCGCGTTGATTTGACCGCGGGATTTGAACCCGTCACCCTGGCGGATTCGGGGCGGTTTAACACTAACAGCATGGTTTTTCAGGTCTTTGTCAGCTCTGCTCCCATTCAGTGTGTGCCAGCAGAGACCCTGCCCGCTGCTTTCACATGGCACTGCCCTGGAAGCGTGGGAAAAAAAAACAAAAAAGGCAAAAGCTACCACTTTACCCTCGTCTGCTGCCATGGTAACCAACCAGCGATCGGGACATTAAGGCAGTGATACGTAGGGAAACTTTGTGGGCCACTCTGGCAGCCTGGCTGCTCTACTTTTGTTTTTTTTCTCCCCCCTCTCTCAGGTTCCTGCTCTCTGCACCCCTTTCCTCCTTCAGTGCCGTCTTTATTCTTTAGCCTTTTGCTCCCCACACTGGTGCTCCTCCATCATGGAGGTCAGCCTGTGCTCCGTGTGAGGCGACTGATGAGTAACACTGTGCAAGCTCTTTTCTTACTGAAGGTTTATTTACCTTCTTTTTTTTTTTTTACCCTGATTTAAATGTTATTGATTTAGGGCTGCAACTACGAATTTGTTTTCACTGTCTTTTTTTAAATTGTTTTATTAATCTACTAATCGTTTTGCCTATAAAATGCCATAAAATCGTAGAAAATGGCCATCACAGTTTCCAAGAGCAAATTCTAGAAAGATAGAACCAGAGAATGTGTGATTCATTTTCTGTTGACGGACTAATTGTTTAATTGACGCACTTGTTTTTATCCTCTTAACTAACTGCATTTGAACCAATCGGCCGCAGACCAAAATACATCAAAACGAACGAAAAGTCGGACAGTCAATTCAGTTATCAATCAATCGATCGCCGCTCTGTGGGTCCTGTATGCAAATCTTTTCTTTTTTGTTTATTCGTGTGTTCAAATGGATCCCCAGCCAGCGCCCCGTCTCCTATAATTATACTGTGTGTGTGTGTGTGTGTGTGTGTGTGTGTGGTAGGGGGAGCAGGTGATTGGTTGGCAACGGCTGGAGAGAGAAAAGAGAACACAGCTGCAGGGAGAGAGGAGAGGAGAGGAGAGGAGGACACAATAAAGGAGAAGAGGAGGAGAGGAGTGAAGAGGAGAGAATCTCAGTCCTCAGAACTTCAGTGCCACGTTCGTCCATGTGCAATGCACGGCGAGTCGCAGCTGATTTGATGCAACTCAGCTGCGATAGATTATCGATTCAGCTCAGATTCGATCCGACTTAACGCTCCCGCTTGTTTTGCGTATCATTTCTGAGTAACTAAGTCAGAAATGAAACCGGATGTGCCCCCCGCAAATTGCACTGTCGCACTAACAACAGTCAACATGGGCAGGGACGCACAGGGTAACTTTTAGGCCGGGGGAGGAACTAGTTATTGGGTCAGACTACAAACTAACACTTTTGCTTTTCAAGATGATCACTGGGTCACGACTTGACACACACACACACACACACACACACAGAGAGAGAGATGTGACGACCACATGTTGGACCCCAACCATGTTTTTTGGAGCGGTCGGTTGTCCATGACTCCCCACATCGGTAGGGTAGGGCCAGTATTGGGCTGATGACATGTGATGTAATCCTGACATCACACACACACACACACTAGAGGGTCAGTGAGAGAGAGTCAAAAGTTAAATCTTTTGACAGATGTCAGTGATTTTTGACAAATTTCATGCAGAGTTTAGGTTGGATCTGTTGTGTGTCGACGCAGCTGCATCTTTGATCTTAATAATAAATCACTGTACGGGGGCCGACAAGGGCAAACGCGCTACGGCGGCCCGAAACACTGCCGTTAAAACAACGGAAACGTGCTGCAAATGAAAAAAAAAAAAGGTGCTGCAGAAAGCCAAAACAAATGCATTTACAGCAAACGCGCTGCAAATACAGAAACGATGCAAAGTCAAAAACGCACAAAACCCCCCCGAAAACAAATGCAACAGAAAGTACTCTCATAATATTGTAAAAGACTAAAGGCCTAAAGACCTCCCCCTAGAGGCTGGAGCACACCGCCGTGTTGACTGGATACGCAGCGGTTTTCTGTCGCATTTGTTTTCTGTGGGGGGGGGTTGCGTGTTTTTGACCTCTGCCTTCTAAAACAAGTTTTAACTCAGGTCTCAGTATCCCTTTATGGATTTTAATCATCTCGTGTCTGTTATGTGACAAGTTGCCAGAATTACAGCACCTTCTCACGTTAACATACAATCACTGTCTCTTGTCTCGTGTCTTTGTCTCTGTTTTCCAGTCCCTTCACTTCTCAAAGGGACGCGGGAAGGATGAGGACGAGAGGAGGAAGAGGAGACGCCTTGTTCCTGTGCTCGGCTCTTTTCTCTCCTCAACTCGTCGTTTTGTATCTGATAAGAATTCTGACGATGATGGTGGTGATGCCGGGGCGGGGATAACTGAGGGGTTTTGTAATGAGTGTGTGTGTGTGTGTGTGTGGGGGGGGGGGGGGGGGGGTTGAAAATCTTCCCATCTTTGAAAAGCAGGAAGAGGTTCAGATCTGTTCACTGATTGGGCGACAGGGACGAGGAGGTGTCCAACCCTGGTCAGCATCATGACCTGATCACCAGGCTTTCAGATATCAATATTACTTATTAGAATTCAATAAAAAACATGCATTTTAGTATTCAGGAAATAACAAATATTCTTATTAAATGGCCTTTTTTAAAAAAAAAAAAAAATCATTTAATCACCTGCAATGGAAGATTTTTTTTTGGCCACTTGGGGGCAGTGGAGACAAGCTGTGATCACAACCAATGACTATATTAGCTGATACGGCAAACTTTTTAGCAAATAGTTGCTTTATCTGCTTTCACTCTCTTTCAGGTCATGTAGGTTTTTTCGTGGGTGCCATCTGACACTGTTGCTCCATGCAGTCAACGTCATGGGCAGTCGAGCCACGTGATTGGTGACACCCTTCTTCAAACGCAGCTCGTACGAAAATATACCGCCACTCGAATGTTTCTCAACTATTTCGAACTGACTCGTCTCTCAGCGCAGGCGAGGTGCCAAAAATCCCTCTCAAGAGCTGAAGCCAGCCTGAGTAAAAGGGACCGTTGCGTAACCGTTGCGTAAAATGGAAAATCAGATTCACGTTCGGCCTCCTTTATCGACCAATCAGATCACATGCATGAAACTGCCAGGAAGTGACCACAGCGCCAGGCGCTGAACGAGTCTCAGTGTGTGTGTGTGTGTGTGTGTGTGATGGGTGCATGTTAGGGCTGATTTTGCTTCATGATCCCTCATCCCACAGCCGAAAGCATCAGCAGCCATCATCCAACGCACACACACACACACACACACACACACACACATATATATAGACACACATACTGAGACAGCGAGCAGCAAGCTAGCGCTTAAAGCAAAACTGGGCTTCCATGGCCATCCATTATCACTGACAAGCTAAATGTACCATGGTACACCATATGGTACAGGGAGGGAGAGAGAGAGAGAGAGAGAAAAGAGGGAGGATGGAGTGCATTACAATTATGGTGTGTGTGTGTGTGTGTGTGTGTGTGTTTTTAAGATGAATTTAGCTTTTTAAGTAATAATCTGCCAGACAATGAACGGATGGATGGATTTCGTGATAAAACAAATGTGTGTATTTCCTCGATTTTTTTTTTGTTTTTGTCCTTTTAACTTCACGAGTTCTTTTCTTTTATCTTTCTCATTCCAGCCTCTTCCTCCACCCAAGCATCTTATTGTGTCAGTGTGACAGTTCAGGGCCACAACCAACCCCTGCAGAAACTTGTTTTGTTTTTGTTTTTTTCTTCACCATTTGTACGTATATGCCCACACGCTGGTCTAAGTGCCGTCTGAAAAATCATTCTTATGAATCAAATGTGGTTGTTTTTTTATTGATTCAATATCAGATTTTAAGCAATTTAGCTTCAGAATCCAGTATCTGGAATATACTGTATGTAATCGTTGAGTGTAAACTCCTCTTGCTAAAATATTACTGATACACTGACAAGCATTGGTTACTGATATTCTATTGTGTTATTGTTTCAAACGATTCCTACTTACTATTAAAAAGGTTCAGCCACCTGAGTAGCTTTCGTGTCCCCCCGAGTCCGGATAGTGCCGCGTTCATGTCACGCTGGCGTCACCGTGATTACGAGTTTTTTCCGATTTGTAGACAGCGTTCACGCCAACTTCCTCACTACGACTGGGAAGCTTTATTATATTGTTTCCGAAAGCTCCCGATGCTGACATTCATCCCATGTGACGTGAACGCGGCATGGAGCCTCGCGGGCTCCACGTGGGCAAACCTCTGCAGCCAATCAGAGAACAGACCTGTACCTGTCGATCAGTTTCAAACGCAGGCGCTTAAACAGACAAGTCAGACAAAGTATGACGCAATAAACAGAAACCTGCAAAATAACCGCAACTGCAGCGAAACCTAAAATGCAATATGTATATACTGCATATATATATATATATATGTGTGTGTGTATGTGTGTGTATGTTTACACACATATATGTATATATATTTTTTTTTTCAAACTGGTGCTTGTCTGCAAACACACACACACACACACACACAGTGTTGGTGAGGAGGCTGTTACCTAAAAGCTTGCCACAGGAAACATCTGTTCAAGCAAAACAGACACATTCAGTTTAGACAAAACCACAAAGAGGGCATCACCACACACACACACACACACACACACACACACACACACACACACACACACAGTTACAGTAATAGATATAATGAAGTGACCTGAATTATCCCAGTAGTAAGAAATTCACCACAGGTACAGTATGTATGTAACTGTGATGTAACACTGACTACAAAGAGACTTGAGTGTTTCTGTCGTCAGCAAAGGAGGAAGAAGGATGGGAAGGGAGGACGGACGGACGGACGGACGGACGGACTGGTGGATGGGGGACAAGGAGGGAAGAACGTGGACAAAACAACAGAGCAGGCTGAAACTGAAAAAAAACAAAAAGAGGGCAGGAGGAAGGAAAGAAGGGAAGGAGGGTGAAAACAGAAAGAGAATAAAAAGGGGACGAAGAGGAGAAGGGAGAGCTAACAAAGGAGTGAAGCAGGCAGGAGGAGAAAATAGAGGGAGGGGGAAAGATGAAAGAGGAAGGCAAGGAAATGATACTTATAAGATCAATAAAGATGGAGGGAAGAAAAAGACAGGGATAAAGAGAGAGAGAGAGAGAGAGAGGGAGACGAATGCATATGCCACGTTCGTAGACTTTAGCCCCACCCAGCTCTTAATATTCAGTGTTTAAGGGAGTAAAAATCCAACGTCCCAAACAAGTGACCCAATGCGTCAGTCAGTACATGCACTGGGAAAAAAAAAAATTATAACCAAGATCTGCCAAAATCAGCAAAACCAATACAACACACACACACACACACACACACACACACACACACAAACAAAAAAAAACAGGACTCGTCGTGTTTTCGCTTTTCAGCACTCACATGTTGAGTCCTTCTGAACAAATGACGGGTTTGTTTCAACATTTTTTTTTTTTTTATATTCCTCTGTTGGTTCTTTTTGGATACCTCTCTTTCCAGGGTACAAACACACACACACACACACACACACACACTAAATAACACACACTCACACATAGAGCCAGTTTCACAACAAAGACAGAGACTGTGCCATGCTGCTGCAGAGGGGGCAGTGCCACGTTGGCAAAGCCCAGGGGGCAACTGCTATCTCGTGCCAACACTTCACACACACACACACACACACACACACACACACACACACACACACACACACAGAGCACATATCAGTATTCCAGCATCGTTGCAGAGTCGACTCCTCCGCCTGCTTTGTGTGGCTCCGTGTTCGACACTCTGCATGTTTTTCTGCAGAAACTATGTTGAAATGTTTGGATTCAACGCGATCCGGCAGCTCAAACACACCTGCATGAAAACATTTCTACGTGTTCGTTTCTACATGTGAGTTTTCGGGGGGGGGGGGGGGGGGGGGGTATAACTCTTACATGAAGAGCCCCCAGTCTATGTACACATTTTACAAAACCATTTAGCTTGTGCCCATTTCCTAGGTCTGACAGTTGAAGTCATGAGAGCTGATGCTGTATTTAGTTTGCATCAAAGCATTGTGAAATATCAGTGACTCTCACAGTGTTGGCAGTGGATTAAACGTGTTTCGGACTATTCACTTAACTTCCAACAGACAGTACTTTACAGAGATTATCCTGCTGTAAGAGTTTTACTCTTCCTATGGATGAATGTGCACCCCCCCCCCCCCCCCTTCCTCCCTCTAACCCTCAGCCACTGGAGGGTGACTGTATACTGCTGCTGCCTTTGTTTTGATATCGCTAACATTTCATTTACAAGACGCTTAATGGGCAACTTCACATGTTTTAGCTCACATATTGGAGAAAAAAAAAATGCATTCAAAACTACGGCAGCTCCGGAGGACAAAATTGGATGAAATTACTTTTTTTTTTTGGGGGGGGGGGGGGACTATAAACTGGTACCACTGTTAGGTGTTAGTGTAATAAAGTGACTGTACATATAATGCGCTGATGCAAAAAAAAAACTAGATTTGGTGGGTAGAGTCATCGGAAAAACTGCAGCAACTTTATTTAAAAAAAAAAAGTAGATATGAAAAAAATTTGTGTGCCATCACAAAATTGTACATAATTGTAGTAAGTAAGCACACATTTTAGTCTCATTGTACCGTGCTTATGATTTGGCGTCATCATGTCAAAAAAAAAAAATGTCAACATAAAGACTATCAACATGTTTACAGTTTGAACAATTTAGTTCACCTGAGGAATTAAATCTTCCATGTTCAATACTTGCCCAGGCGCGAGCACACGTGTGGCCAAATCACTCCGTAATATCAGCGGCGGAACTGTTCACGTAGCTGCGGCTGAAAACGCTGCCGACTGCGTTGGCAGGACGTGCTGTCAGTCCGTTGCCACAGGAAAGCTTCACCGTCACACAACAAGTACAAATTCTCCCAAAAAAGGAAACGTATAGTTACACAATATTGTAATATAAGAATAACGGGAACAAAACGCACACAGTGTGTCTGAGGACATGAGGACATGAGGACATGAACTCGTGTCCTCACCGCGTCTACACCTCACTTGATTAAATGATGGAAAAACCATTCAAAGAAACCCGGATCGACCATCCGAACCGACCGAGCGGGGGGAGAAGTTCCCCCACCACTGTTTGCTAGCAAACTTTCAGACTCGACGGACGCCATGTTGCTGTTGGATATTGTTATTAGAGGAGCTTCAGACGATCGCAAGCTGCCGCAGAGTGAAGAGCAAAACATCACTATTAGCTGTGTTCAGGTGCCAAACCACCGATACTGCTATCTGTCAGTGTCATCTGCAAGAAACACACACACACACGCACACACACACACACACACACACACACACACACACACACACACACACATGGTGATAAGCTCTTAGAGAAGCTCCGACTCTACGTTTTCACAGGTGTACAGCAGCATTCCCCAAAGGAGTATCTCTCTCTATCTGTCTCACACACACACACACACACACACACACACACACACACACACACTTCACCATGTTCAAGTCAAGCTCAAAAATTGAAAGCTTGCCTATACTGATTAAAAGATAAAGTTGAAAATGAAGATTTTTGTGAATTAAAGACATTGTGAGACATGCTGCTTCTTCTTCTTCTTCTTCTTCTTCTTCTTCTTCTTCTTCTTCTTCAATTCCTGTCGTGCAGTCCCAGCGTCAGTGTAATGCTGCCACCCACTGTTACAGACCTCCATTCAACCAGGAAGACGAAACGAGGAAAAATACACATAGCAACTGGCAAAAATTCATACACAGTGTGTATGTGTGTGTGTGTGTGTGTGTGTGTGTGTGTGTCGACGGAGGAGCAGTTAACTTTTCCACTTCGGTCAAAGAAACACGTTGATTTGAGAGCTCTGTCCACCGCGCTTGTCGGCCATTTTATTAAGGGGTTAAGCTGGGTAGCTAGCCATCTACGTGAGAAGCGAACGCCCCCCGCCATTAAGCTCGCCTGCTGAACTGCGACTGGTGAACTGTTTCTTCGAGTGGCGGGAAAAAACACCACCTCTAATATGAAACACTGAACAAACCGGAGATTTGAGCATTGGAGTCTGAAACGACGCTAACGTGTGGCGGGCTAAGAAGCTAAAAGCACGCAGGGAAGGTGGAAATAGCCTACGGAGCGAAACCAGGGGCCAAAGAGGCCACAACACGGTGTTCTGTTTGTGGGGGTGTAGTTAGCAGGTAGCAGGTAAGCAATACGTTCTCACGTTCTTCACAGCTTTCTTTCTTTCCACCCCCCCCCCCCCCCCGTCTCTCTTTTCATCTCACTTTGCTTCTTTCTTTTTTTTCCCTGTAACTTTCTGCGTCAGCACCGGCCTCTCTTTTTATTCCTCCTTACCTCTCTCTCTCTCTCTACTCTGTTTATCTGTCTCTCTCTCGTCGCCTGTCTTCCTTTCATCTCTCACCATCTGCCTTCCTCTGTCTCCATTTTCCTCCCTCTTCTCCCTCTCTCTCTAGTTCTTCTTCTCTCTCTCTCTCTCTCTCTCTCTCTCTCTGTCTCTCACCCCTCCCTCTCGTCTCCCTAAAAACTTGGCAGTGATCCCCAATCGTGTGTGTGTTTTTTTTTTTTTTTTTTTCCCTTTCTCCACTCCCCGTTTGGGGGATTGCGAATGAATGCGATCCAATCTAGACCTCGGCTAAGAGACATGAATTTTCATTAATTACAACCTTGTCAGCAAAAGCATTATGGGAGCTGAATATGAAAATGCTAATGAGGGGAGCTCATTTGCATATTTTTCTTTGTTGGAATGTCATTAATTATTACGTTTTATGATGATGAATGCAGCTGTCGATGGCTGGCCCTCCATGCCTAATTAGCTATCAGAAAATCCTCCGATCAAAAAAATGGATTGGGATCCCCGACTTTACTTTTCCCTTCTCTGTCACTCTCACTGTTGTTTGCGGACCCTGTTCCAGTTCCCAGCATTATAACTTTACACTGCCTTTCATTAATGCACATTATATTCACTTCTTCCTATTTCACTTTCCCTCTCATTCTTTGCCTTCACTTTTTACTGTCTCTCTTCTTTCTCTGCCCCCCCCCCCCCCATCAATTACTTCCTGACTTTTGATGATGATCTGTGAGATCTAAATCCGTCATTTAGCTCTCGTCCTTCAATCATCTTCCTTCCTTTTGTTTAGGCTCCATACTCTTTCAGTCTGAGTTAGTACTAGCTTCTTTTTTTGTGTGGATCTCGCCCGTTAATCTGGTATTGACCTTTAATCCTCTTATCACTAGCCTCTTTAGCTCTAGTCCTTCAGGTGTAACTCCTTTAGCCAAGTAAACCTAATCCTTGGTCCTTTAGTCTCGTAGCTCCTTCAGTTGTAGTCTTTGAGTCTAATCTAGCTCCTTTTGTTGAGCTCCATTGGCTGTATTTTTGTCCACGGTTGACCTTTACCGTCTGTCTCGGTCTCTGTTATTATTTAGTATTCTAGTTTTGGTCCTTCAGTTCTAACCAATGTAGTCCTTGCCCCTGTAGTCTTGGTTCCCTACACATAACCAAATAATTAAGCCCTATACCCTGTAGCCTTAGTCTTAAGTCCTTCAGTCCTGATTATTTAGCTGAAATGACTTGGTCCTAGCTCCTTTGTCCTGCTAACTTTACCCTACTTACTTAGCACTTTACTTCTGACTCTTTTAGCCCAGGTCCTCTGGTTGTAGCTCCTTCAGTTGTGGCACTTTTATTCCTTATGTCGTCTTTTAAGATTAAGATTAAGATTAAGATAGACTTTATTAATCCCACAGCGTTTACAAGTCACAGCCAGACAGAAAGGTGCAGAAACACACAGCAGACAAGCACTGTGTCGATAAGAATTAGAAGTATTTAGTCCTGGATTTATTAGCTGAAGCACCTCTCGGTCATAGCCTCTGATCCGTCCCTCATTTTGGAGTGCTAGCTTGCTCAGTCCTGGTCCTTTAGCGGCCTCAGAGCTAAGTCATTACAGTGAAAGCTGCTCCTTTAAAGCACTTACGGGCATCTACCCTGAAGGTCTGCGTTGTGCCAGAAGAATCCGCTCGACAAACTCAACCTGTACAAAACCGTTAGCGAACATGGTAGCGATGCAATTCTTGTTGAACAACTAGCAATGTAGCTAATCAGATGTGTTTTTAACGACATAGTCGGCAGTTCTAATTATCTCTTGATTATCGAGCTGACACCTGAAGAGAAAACCAATCAGACGGATCACTAATTGAATGATCAGTTTCAGATTAAGCGCCCCCTGTTCAGTTCCGTCGAGACGGAAAAAGTTCGACAGTCAGCTGATGGCGGCCTCCAGCGCGGCCGGAAGACGCCGACGTTACGTCACCTGAGCGCCCTTGGAATACTGTCCATGTGTCTCCTCGCGCCTCTCGTTTGGTTGTTCCCTCCATCTCTCCATCTCTATTGTCTAAAAAGAGTAACAATGAAGACTTAACAAATCCCCCCTCCAAAAAAAAAAGAAAAAAAGAAAAAGCCACTAACGAACACCCCCCTCACTTGGCTTAATGAATGCCAGGCTTAATTAGAGCACCATGATGTCAGAGGCATTAATTATCAGTTGGCTTGGTTTCAGAAAACACACACTGTCTCTCTCTTCCCGTCTTCCTCTCTCCCCAGTCTTTCCCTCTGCATCTGTCCTTCTTTTTTGTCCCGTAGTTTCTTTTTATGTCTCCGTTTTCCTCGCTCGACCCGCGTGTCACGTTTAACTCGGAGCGTTTTCTTCGAAAAAGAAGGGGCAAAGGCGCAAAATGGTTCCTGATTTACGGCATTTTATGGCACGGTTCTAAATCTCAGGCATCAGATTTGTGGCAGTGTGACATCAGTCTGAGAGCGGTCGTGTCTGTGAATGGACGTGACATTTGCAAACGCTCGAGCGTTTGTGGTCTGGCATACGTGATGATGCTGGTGCTACAAAGGGACGATAAAGGGGGCGGTTGACGGAAGATTGACGGCGGGGGGGGGGGGGGGGGGGTGTCCGACGCACGTGGACGTATAAATGTAATCGAGTGCCTGTTTAATTGGTCATTTCTTTGACATGTTATCACCTTATAAAGTTGTTAGGATTCATGCTGACCTCTGTACACATTGCTATAATTCATTGGATGTTGTGTTGTGATCAGTGGAGCTTTCAAACCTGTCGGAGCCACAAAGAACACAATATTTTCAGCCATCCAGCCAGTGTAGCACACTGATGAAGATGCCTTCTCGAGTGTAGCCTTACTTTTAACCCATTTTCCTGGAAAATAATGTGGGGAGAAGCGTCCACTATTTATTTGGTTTATTTGCAAAAATATTCTCCCATCATGCTTCAGGTCATCTTCTGTGTTTTGACGTGCCAAAATTAAGAAACCTATGTTGCCATTTACATTCGTTTTTTTTTTTAAATTCCTATAAAAAAAAGTGATCGCTAAAAATGTATGCAAAGAAAGCGGTGAGAGTGAAATGGTACTACAACGAAAAGGAACTGATGGGCAGAGCAACAAAAGCTCGTGGACACCCGAACATTCCACCCAAATCTGATTATTACTCCCATTAAGCCACAAGAGCATCGGTGAAGATGACCGCAGATGTTGGGCGATAAGGCCTTTTCCCTTCGTCTGCCTTCCAGGTCAACCCAAAGGTGTTGGATGGGGTTGAGGTCGCGGGGCTCCGTGCAGAAAAACATTTCTTTATGGACCCGGCTTTGTGACGGTGAAACAGGAGAGGGCCTTCCCCTAACTGTTGCCACAGTTGGAAGCACGCTACTGTCCAAAACAACACTGTATGCTGCAGCGACCGGCACGCTCTTTATGAAAACAAGCTTCTGGGCTCCTATGAAACAAGGGAACTGTCCTTTAAGGTTTGCAATGTGAATGTAGCCCTTGTCTCGCTCTCTCTCAGATGATAAAATACAGTTCATCTTTGGCCTCTGGGAGCCACGGCTATAAGAGCTCTCCCTCTCTCACTCTCACAATAAACATACTGTTTCATGCTGCACATCTCTCTCTCTCTCTCTCTCTCTCTCTCTCTCTCACCTCTTACACACAAACAAGCACCCTCTCTCTCTCTCTCTCTCTGCCACACAAACACACACACACACACACACACCGTAGCGTGGCTGGCCAGATGGGACTCTTCCACATGACCAAGCCGATCAATCAACACTGAAGGGCCCAGGTGCTACTACGCACCATTTCACAGTCTGTCACACACACACACACACACACACGAGTTGTACACACACATAGCAGCAGAGGCATACAGAGATAGAAAGATAAAGGACACACACACACACACACACGGAGGTAGGAAAACACACACACACACACACACACACACACACAGTAACATGAATGACCCGAGTTCGGTCTCCAGAGGCCTCATCTGGATGGATGACAGAAGATGGAGAAGACAGACAGATGGATGGGCAGATAGACAGATGAGAAAAATAGAGAGACAGATAGACAAAGACAGATAGATCGCTAACATCGGGTCATTTGTAGTATACTCTATAGGAAATATCAATTATTTAAACAACTTGGAATATCACAGAGTATTTTCTATGTTTAGCCACTAGCATCAAAATGACGTGTTTAAGTGGTTCATTTCTATCGTAGCCTATGGAAACGGACTTCTCGGGCCGTATGATTCCGTTACCTCGTGGAAGCTCTCGCATGTGGAGGTTTCTTCAACACATAATGCACGCGCACCCCAAAGAGAGTTCAGGTCAAATGAAGTCACAAAGAAGCTCTGATGTCATTTGTTATTCCTCTGGAAAGAAATCAACACACCACAAGGGTGACGCTATCGTACAGCCACAATGTCCACAGAGCGAGGAGGTCGGGTTGGGTGGAGGGGCCACGGGACATGGGAGACCGCCCGGCAGTCAACGTTGGTTTCGCTTAGCCATGACCATTCACGGAGGTCACGGCTCATCAACGTTTTCAACAGCGACTTTGGAAAGCGGTGACGAATGATGTTGTCCCGCCAAAGGGGTTCCTCAACCGGACAGAACTACTCGTGGAGAGACCCTTAATGTGAGGATGAAAAAGAAAATGACCACGACGGCCAGGGTTGAATGTTTTCTAAGATTGTGACTTCCAGGGAATACACAACTCGTTTCCCTGGAAAACTGAGACTATTGTTCTTTTGCATGTTCTCATTTTTGTTTTTGTTTTCTTAGCCATGTTAGCGGCACTGCTTTAGAGATAGTGATGTCAAGTCTGTCGGTCAGTCTAACTGTATCGGACTAAATACCTGCAAACCTAATGGCAGCCCCATCGGTCTCAGCTGTACTATGTGTCTCAGTGGTGGCACACTCAACTAAGATGATGAGCGAGGTGAACATTATATCTGCTTAGCTTAGCAGCAGCATGTTAGCATTGCCATTGTGAGCATCAGTGGTGACTTTCTTCGCCACTCGCAAGCACCCTACCGTACGCACGCGTCTTTGATGGAAGTGGTGGACTTTGGCCATAAAATTCGGAAATCTCAATACGTAGGCTTGAACCCCACTGACACCGCCTGCCTCTAAAATTGAAGACCTCCGGTATAGCTGTTCCTCACTCCACTATTTCCATTATTAGCCTTTTTTCAAAAACTGACAATTCACTCTTGACAGTTCTTCAAGAAACCCAAAGAAGCGTTCTTCACAAAATACTGCGAGGCATTTACCCCTCCCCGATCAGGAACCCTGAAGTGCTCCCCAGTGAACCGCCGCTTTCAGAGTGTACGTTTTACATTTCCACCCTCCGCCCTCTCGCCTTGACGAGACCCATTATTAGTATGTCAGATCTAATTACACAGACAATTTACACGTGATACATAGCCCCTTCAAAACAATAATATACTAAATGCTCTGCAGTGGCTTACATTGTGCGTCCGTGTTAATGCACTGAAGTCAATGCAGCACTAATCAATGCATGACATCCATTCAAAATACTCTGAGAACGAGACGTGGGCTGTTCAGTTTCAATCAGCGGGGACAATGGAAACAAAATCACTGAAGGCGGAGCAGGAAATGAAGGATGTTCATTCAAAAAAAAAAAGTCTCTATTTTAATGTGTTATTCTTATCTATTTTAATGTTTTGCACCTATTGACTTTGGTTTTATTTTGGGCTGCTTACTTCTACGATGTGTTTTTGCCTCTTCATTCAGTCTTTTTTTTAAAATGTTTTAAATCCTGACTCGCCATCCTGAACACCACCAGTGATGAACACATAGTATATTGGTACGAGATGTTTTATGTGTCTACGTGTCAAAATGTGCGTTGCTGATAACCGTGCAGACTTTGCGCATGGAGGTTCCTTCTTGACCTTTGGGAACTAACAGAATCTCAATCTCAAAAAGGTCCAATTCATATCTTTTCAGAGCTTTCAGCTACATCTTATGGGCTCAGGTGTCAACATGTGAGCCGAGCGAACATACGCCATGTGATAACAGGTGGCTGTGTATGTAACCCCTATCTGTGTTCAAGCCATTTCAGTACACATCCAACAAACATTTTCTCTTCTTGTTTTATGTCGTTGTAAAGTGAATATCTTTCGGTTTCTTTCGGCGTTTTTTTTTTTTTATTATTTTGTGACATTTTAAGAACTAAACAATTGATTCATTGTAAAAAACAAATAACTGACAGGTTGATTGATAATGAAAATCAGTGTTAGTTACAACCCTAAAACCTCGTTTAAGTTTTTGTCATTTTTAGAGGTTGATCAGTTGTGTCACAACATTCCCTCTCCTCTTTTGTTCCTCTGCTCTCCTCTCCTTTATGTTTAAACATTCTGAGCACAAAGACCCAGACCCAGCAGGGAGAGACAGGGGGACGACCTTGGCACCACACCCAGCTGAGGTGAGTGGCTCCTGGGGTAGGGAGGGAGACAGGAGGGCCCGGTCTCCATGGAGGAGAGATGGGGTGAGAGGAGCAGGGGATGGTACGGAGATGGAGGGGAGGAGATGAAAAGAGAGAGGATAGAGGACGGGAAAAGGAGAAAAGGACGAGAGGGAAAAGTGATGACGGAGAATGGCAACAGAAAGAGGAAGAGAGGGGAGAGGAGAAGATGTGACATATCAGGTGCATATCAAGACAGAAATGAGGAATTAGAGGAAGAGAAAAGAGGAAAAGGAAGAGAAAAAAAAACAAAAAACGAAACAAAGACTGAACAAAATTTGGAGTGAGAGACAGACGGAAGGAGAGAGAGAGAGAGAGAGAAACAGATATGTATTTCTATATAAAGTGTCCAGATGTGACCTCCTCAGAGGGAGTCCAGCCTCGTGGCTCAACACTCATTAATAAGGTCGCACAGAGGTGAGACAGACGGCTGACTCACTGCATTTCAACAAAAACAACAAGAGGAGGAGGGAGCCAAGACCATCAGGTTTACACCACCTCTCATATACAGTGCTGTGGGGTTCTGTTTAATGCTGCCTTGGTATAACACATAACAGCGTGTTAATACAGTCAATCACAGTGACTTCACCTTGTTTCTGATACACACTGCAACCTGAACGATACACCAGCGGCTGATATGTGTGGATGAATGTGTCTTTAGTTTGTCATCATATTGTCTGTTGTCCAGCAGCCACTTGACAGCGGTGACAGTACGCAGCATCTCCAAAGTCCTGTCCTTGGAATGGGGTTGCCAGGTTTGAGCTCTGGCAACAGAGCTGACTACAGGATAGCTTGCTAGCTAACAAAATACAACATGTGAATCAGGCAACTCACTTACGACACCTGCTATAACATCATGCTAACATTGTAAGACGAGCACGCAACACAAGCCTGATCTTGACTACAGGCCACCGGCAGCGAGCCGGCCCAGGAGTTCGTCGGGTCGACCGGTTGCTTTTTGCACGGCTGTAAAGTTACCTTCAACTGCCATGCCAACTTTTCCTGCTGTATTTTTTCCGCCATTGTGTTGGCCGTGCACATGTATCTGCATTCGTAGAGGTAGGGGTCGACAGCCTCTGAAACGACCTGTGATTGGCCAGAGCCGTGAGGAGGTTGGGGGTAATAAAGCTGCCTGCCCCAGCTTTGAGTGCAGCCTAGCATGGCTGTAGACTCTTAGTTTTTGTTTCACCTTCGATGGAGCTAAGCTAACTGCTTCCGTTTCCCCCTGCTTCCAGTCTTTGTGCTAAGCTAGGCTAAACACATATTGTACGCACCATCTGACAATGGCGAATGATGCAAGCAAGAAGACTGAGAATGAAGCCGCTGTGCATCAGAATCAGACTGAAGCCACATCAGATTGTTTATTTATAACAGAACAGAATGTGCTTACAGGCTGAAACCACTGAGCCTCTCATTTACTATGTAGGTGACAGTTACGAGGGGGGGGGGGGGTTCAGGGTGGTGCACCTGCTCTGCAGAGCAACTACACAGAGGTAGATACACATACACCCAACCACATATACACACAATACCTGAACATTTACACACATTTACCCAAACACACACAAGAACACACACGTCAAAGAGCACAAATACACTTACTCACGTTCACACACATAAACACACACACACACCCGGATACACATGTATCCTCATACATACACACATATACACATGAAAGCCAGCATCACACACAAGTGCGCATGCACTCATTTAAACAAAACACACACACACACACACACACACACTGAACGTACAAAACATACACACATACATATAAATATACATACGTATAAACATGACAGCCAGCATCACACAGACACAACATATGATTAAATGAACATGAACACACATCGGAACACATACAAGTACGAGTGCACATAGATCCATTTACACGAAGAACACACACACACACACACACACACACCCCTATATTTAACCACATAAAACCGCATACATACAGAAGCTTACATCACACACTCAGATACTGACACAGTAACCTGCCAACTTGCACAGAAACACACACACACACACACAACCACAAACCCACAAACACACACACACACGTACAGAAACTGGCTTCACAAATTGGCACACAGACCCAATAATCATTAAAACACACGCGAACACACACACTCACAAACTGTACATGTACTTATATAAACATGTGTGTACATGCAAGCCCACATTTACACACATAAAACACACGCACATCTTCTGATTGCTAGATCACTGTGTTTTTTTCTGAGTGTGTGTGTGTGTGTGTGTGTGTGTGTGTGTGTGTCTGCAGATTAATCTAGTGGGGTCGCTGAGATGACACTAATCCCTTCGCTGATTATCTAGAGCATAACATCACTCTAATCTGATGTTGGGGTGGGGGGTGGGGGGTTAAGAAAGACAGACAAGGTTATAGAGAGGGGGAGAGCGAGGAAGAGATAGAAAGAGAGAGAGAGAGAGAGGCTGCGTTCACACTCAACGCGTTGAGATGAGAATCCCAAATCTCGAAACCTGAAGTCTGAACTAACTATAGCCAGTCACACAAAATGCAAGGGATTATAGATCGTCATGCTCGGAGCAGCTTCACAGAACAAAATGAAGTTGAGACTGACGCTCAGGTGTTCGGGTGACATGTCTGTGATGTTCAGCTTGAATTCAAGCACTTTTCAAGGTGCCTAAACCAAAACCATCTATTCCTAGAGCAGACGGTTGCCCTCACGACGCCCCGCTTTTCATCACGTCAGTCAGTCTGGCTCCGGTGAGACGGCAGGAGACAGCAAACATTCATTTCAAATATTGAAAAAGGGTTTTGGTTTACGAGCGATTGTGTAGAAACACCAGATTATGTTGAAAATCAAGCAGTTTTCAACGGGTTTACTGGAATTCAAGCATACTCCTCACCTTGAAAACACACCGGTTAAAATGAAGCATTTTCCAAACTTTCGAGACTTTTCAAGGCCCCTGATTAAAAGGGGCCGTAAACATGTTCGCTCTGATGACACATGATCAAACCTGTGCAATAAACGCAACATGTGAGTTATGTGGCTTTGTCACTCAAAACAAAACAACACAAAGTTCAGTTCGCTCCACATTTCTACACGGCACACATACATACACACTGTTATCCACATGCTTTTAAACACACGCAGGCATCACGGTAACCACCTCGTGCTAAATGTTAAAAACAAAAACAAAAATAGATAGTTTATGACCCTAAAGCTTTATGCTTCCTTGCTAACTTCTAACCCTAATTTTAGCCCCTAGCCCTGTCATTCGTCAAAATAAAAGCTGTGTCAATAATATATGTTTGCTTCAATTGCTCATTACTATATTAATGATCATCGGACTGCAAACAATGACTGGTGCACGGAAGAGGAAGTCTTGGCCCGGATATCCATTATCCAGACATTATCCTGAACACTGGCTTGTCCCGCGACGACTCAGAGGCCAAGTCGTCGCGGGACAATGGCCGATGGGTTCCAAGAGTGCATAGCAACGACCATCGCACAGCCGCATCCAAACTTGGGACTCAACTTTAACGGAGATAGTCCTGCACGCTTCCTGTCGAAAAAAAAAAGGTGGGATCCGTGCTTTAAATGGAAGTCGTTCCAAACAGCTGTGTTTCCGGTTTTCCAGGGCGACTCGTTGACATAACTCGTCGGATTGGCGAACGGTTGTTGGAGAAACTTACATTTGCAACCTAACATAACCTCGTCCCTAAAGGGCTGTCTCCCAAGCAGCCGATGAGACAGTCGTCTACATTAGCAACCACACAGTAACCGCCTAGCAACATCTCAGTGATGACCAAAAAATGACCCCAGCAGCCGCCTAGTAACGCCTTAGCAACTCTCTGCTCAACTAACTCGACCAACTAGACAAAAGTGACTTTTGTCCGAGGGGACAAAATCCTTTTTTTTTCCCAGAGTGTTCTTTAGCGTGTCACAGTGGCTTGAGGCTGTCAACACCGAACAAAGTCAAGTCTGTGCATCGAGTCAAAACTTCATGAATATTTTCTGCTCACCCATTTTTTGTGGCCAACGTTTGTGGAAAGAAGTGCGGTCGGGTTACTCTCGGACGCTACGTTTTTAAAAAAAAAAGGCCGACAGACATGGAAGACAATCTGATTTAGCCGGATCGGGATACGTTCACAGGTAGAAAAAAGTGAAGAGGGTGTTTTCTACAACAACGGTGGAACTGTGTGTGTGTGTGTGTGTGTGTGTGTGTGTGTGTGTGTGTGTGTGCGCTCCATATCCCTGGCTGTCTCTGTCTCTTAGCGTTATCATTATCAAAGTAAATTGCGTCTCCCGAGTGCCAGATGAAGAATGCAATATTTCCATGTCTGACTCGGCGTCGCCTCTTCCCTCTCTGCCTCTGCAGCTACACACCACAATCACAACACTGTCACCGCACATCGCACACACAATGGATCATTCTGTCGAAAGGACCCACAACTGCTTTTGTTTGGGTTTTTTATTTTATTTATTTGGTTTTATTTTTCAGATTTTCCTCAGTGTGCGCTCACAACTAACTGGACAATCACGAGAATTAGCTCAGTTTTTATAGTAATAATAATAATAATAATTAAATTTTGGTTTGGTTTAATTTCTGCCAATATAAGTAACAAATAGAATCTCACGCAGCATAGATCTTAAAATTCAAACTTTTAAAAGGATTCCTTTTAGTGTGAAAGTGTTACTTAAAGCGGCCTTTGTGAATGAAATACGAGATATGGCCAAACCCGTTTGGTCTGCGGCTGTTTTCAGAGTTTGGTCTCGACCCCTTAGTTCCAATGGAGGGAAACCTGCTACAGCATGAAACAGGGTGCTCTCAACATTGCAGCGACAGCCAGACATGGTTCTCCCGCTTTTGGTGTGGAAGGAACTTGACTGGCTTGGAGAAAGCCTTATCCTGAAGAGGGGCCGACATGTTCTACAATCACATACATCGCTGTTAGTTATAGTCCCACTGCTAGTCTTTGCACCTCATTCATGAGCACGCGTCGAAAATACCGCACAGCCCGAAACCATCCATCAAACACACGTTAACTCTTTGTGGCTCCAAAATGGAAGCTTTAAGATCGCCTGTTTCACGAGAGAGAGAGAGAGAGAGAGAGAGAGAGAGAGAGAGAGACAGAGCACAGGTAGAGTCAGATAGCTGAGAGCTGACATCTTCCATATTTTATGCATCCAGTCAAAGATAATTAAGCTCTGTGTGTGTGTTAAGTACATCTGCATGTGTGTGTGTTTAGGGTGATTATTTGTCTGTGTGTGTGTGTGTGTGTGTGTGTGTGTGTGTGTGTGTGTGTGAGAGAGAGAGAGAGAGGGGGGGGCAGATTATCTGTGTCAGTGGCCATTTGCTCACAACTGGCGCCACATCGGAGAGAGCCAGAGGCAGAGAGCATCATGGGTAAATGAGCACACACCGCCGAGCGTTTTCCACACAGCGGGCCGAGAGAGAGAGAGAGAGATAGAGATAGAGAGATAGAGAGAGAGAGAGAGAGAGAGAGAGAGAGAGAGAAATTGCATGCCAGATGACCTGTCTCCTCCAGTGTACGATAGCGTTTCACTAAATTGCACACAAACATGCGCACACAGTCAGATCAAAACCCAACCGAGCAGCGAGTCCAAAGTTGATGGAAAGAAAGATGTGCATTATGAAATTATAATAACACACACACACACACACACACACACACACTCAGTCTGTGGCGTACCTGTTAGTCTGGAGTTGGCGTACGGAGGTGAGAGGCTGTCATGTGACGCCATGTACTGAGACCCATCTGCATAACTCTGGAGAAAGAGACAGAACATCATATCCGATCACATTCCCTGTGATCATATCATTACTGGAAGCAGCAGAAGCAGTTGTGATAGTTCATCATTGCAATGGCAAGAGTACATTAGCTGCGGCGCAATCCGCGGTGACAATGCTAACAGTAGCGCCAGCGGCAGTCGAGATGCAGCTAGATGACCGAATTGAGTCTTTTGATACTGAGAATCAGTTTTACATTCATATTTTCCTTCATAATACAGCCGCCCACTGATGGTTCGACATTTTCGAAAATAGGTTCATTAGCTTTGTCGCCACGAGATGAGAAGATTGATACCAGACTCGTATATCTGCGCGCTAAATGTGCAGCTGCAGTCAGCTTAGCTTAGCATTACATACTGGAAGCAGGGGGATACCGGTAGCCCCCAGTACATAAGATATAAGCAGATATAATAAGATTTTTTTTTGGAACCTTTTGACATAGCCAGGCTCGAAATGGGAGTGGATTCAATCCCCGAACTATTCCACTGACAATATTAAAAACAACCAGGTTTAGACTGATGGCTGAATAGCTCCGCATCATAAAATTGTAAAAACGTAGCCATGAAAAATGTTAATTTCTCGAGGCGTCATGATGGTCTAGGACCCACAACACACTCCGCATAAACTGCAACGTCCCCGGTCTGAAGAAGTAATTGTATCTAATTCATTGGCAGGTTTCTGTTCTCATGACAGACACCTCAGACATATACCCCATTTACACTTCTAGAGGCTCAGGCAGTTTCCTGATAGGAGAAAAGCCAAGTGCAAATGCAACAAAGAGGCATGAGAGATGGATTGAAACGCGACTGCTCGATTTTCTAACCAGATGTTGATAAATATGTAAATGCATCCATCTCTGCAACGCGCATATGTCATCCTTTCTCCTCCGAAGTCTCCTCACAAGTCTAAATGTCAGTAACATGTCAGGACATCCCTGGTGTAGCAGTTACAGTGGTGACAGTACCAGCAGGTGGCAGTAGGTCTACTGGTAGTAATGGGAACAGCAGTAATTATTAACGGTGGTATGGTGGTTTGTAGTTACCTTGGAAGAACGACTTCCACTCGCCCACGACCCTGCACTCGTTCTCTCCTCCATGTCTGTGTGAGAAAGCCAGAGAGAGAGACAGGTTTAGATGACAGAAAACAAAACACAACATAGCGTTAGAGTTGATCTAGAATTCATTTTTATTAAAGAATGCAGTTTGGGAAAATAAACAAACAATAAAAAAAAAAAAAAAATCCAATCCCTTCGTGTAGTGCGGTTCCGGACGTACAGCAAAATATTGTCGTCATCCTGACCGTACAAATCCAAACATAATAAAAAAAAAAAAAAAACGACACGCAGAAATACGACTCATCCAAAAAATAAAGCACGTTGGCAGAAAACACAAATTCAAATCGGTTAAATAAAAATGAGGCCACACAGAAACCCCATGCTCCCATACTTAGGGCCGCTATAGTGAACATCTTTAGATCCGCATTTTAATCACTCACACAATCATGTGAGTGATCATCACTTTTCATTCACTTTCAACACTTAAATACTACGTATAGTATCACTGCGCCGTGTCTGTCAACTACAGCAGCGTAAATCTCTCTCTCTCTCTCTCTCTCTCTCCATGCTCCATGTCATTAAACATTATTGATTATGATTGTAGAGCCTTTAATGTGTCTCTGTGAAATGTAATGGTCCTTTAAGCCTCCTGCAGCCCACTAATCCCCTCGGTCACCGCACTGGATCCATGATGTCATATCTGTCAGAGGTCAGTCTGCTGGCTGAGAGGGCCCAGGTGACCTGATAACGGTGCTGCAGGAAAAGTCAGTGGATCCCCAACGTTCAACCTCATGGGGACTAGAGGACACGCCGGGGGATAACCAAAGTCAGCAGGCTTCATCCTCTGGGGACGATGAATGTCTGCGCAAAAAAACTTCATGGCAGTGCATCCAAAAGTTAAGACATTTCAGTCCCGACCAAAGCGGTGCATCAACAGATTCAACCACAACTAACATATAGTTCACCGCCGTCTTACAACCAGCGTAGCCGCCATCTTTTCTGAACCTTCACCATAGTGGCGGCCGGGCCGGAACACAGTCACGTGACTGATTTCTGTGACAGCCGTATGACACTGACAACCTGCTCTGTTGTTGAAATACAACAGGACTTGTTGGAAAAGACAGACGCTCGGAGGTTCAGACACAATAATCCACAGAAGGGGACAGAGAGAGGGGGAGGGATATATTTTGTACATGACAGGTAGATCAGTTCATCCAGGTCGACTGAAATGTGCAAAATGCAGCTCTTGCTTGCAGCACACACACACACACACACACACACTTACGGTTGTCCCATGCATGGCAGTGCACAAATCGCTCCTCAATAGGCTCTCCATTGTGTCAGTGTGTGTATAGTGAGCAGCTTACATTCATTGTTGAGTCATTTGGAATGTCAGCTTATCTGTGTTTCTGTGTTTCTGTGTTTCTGTGTGTGTGTGTGTGAGTACAATAGAAATAAACTGGTTCAGTTACAAAAAGCCTTTTGGAGTCACACCAAAAGTCTCTACCTCAACAAAAATGCCTTTGGGCTACCTGTTTGTAGAACAGAAAAGAATAGAATAGAATGGAATAAACCGGGTGACAGCTGGGTTAAGGGAACGCACACCTGTGACACACATTTAGTGGATTCAGGGATTGATCGGCTGGATTTAGGGAGTACTCAATATAACTGGCTCGCTTTCGGAAAAAAACGTTAATTAATGGAATTTAAGGAGCATACACTTGATTGGCTGGATTTAGGGAACGCACACTTGATCGGCTTGATGTTAGGGAGCATATAATGACAAGTTGTATGTCGGGAATACACACACACACACACACACACACACACTTGAAAAGTCAGATTTAGGCTTAGGATTTAGGGAACACACACTGGATCATTCAGATTTAAGGAATACACTCTTCAGACTGATCTAGACATGATTGTTTGTATCTAGGGAACACGTTCTTGATCAGTCTGATTTAGGGAACACACACTTGATTGTTCGTATTGAGGGAACGCACACTTGATTGTTCGTATTGAGGGAACCCTTTCTTGATCAGTCTGATTTAGGGAACACACACTTGATTGTTCGTATTGAGGGAGCACTTTCTTGATCAGTCTGATTTAGGGAACACACACTGGATTGTTCGTATTGAGGGAACACTTTCTTGATCAGTCTAATTTAGGGAACACACACTGGATTGTTCGTATTTAGGGAACGCACACTTGATTGTTCGTATTGAGGGAACACTTTCTTGATCAGTCTGATTTAGGGAACACACACTTGATTGTTCGTATTGAGGGAACGCACACTTGATTGTTCGTATTGAGGGAACACTTTCTTGATCAGTCTGATTTAGGGAACACACACTTGATTGTTCGTATTGAGGGAACACTTTCTTGATCAGTCTGATTTAGGGAACACACACTTGATTGTTCGTATTGAGGGAACGCACACTTGATTGTTCGTATTGAGGGAACCCTTTCTTGATCAGTCTGATTTAGGGAACACACACTTGATTGTTCGTATTGAGGGAGCACTTTCTTGATCAGTCTGATTTAGGGAACACACACTGGATTGTTCGTATTGAGGGAACACTTTCTTGATCAGTCTAATTTAGGGAACACACACTGGATTGTTCGTATTTAGGGAACGCACACTTGATTGTTCGTATTGAGGGAACACTTTCTTGATCAGTCTGATTTAGGGAACACACACTTGATTGTTCGTATTGAGGGAACGCACACTTGATTGTTCGTATTGAGGGAACACTTTCTTGATCAGTCTGATTTAGGGAACACACACTTGATTGTTCGTATTGAGGGAACACTTTCTTGATCAGTCTGATTTAGGGAACACACACTTGATTGTTCGTATTGAGGGAACACACACTGGATCGATTGGTTTTGGGCAACACACACCTGATCAGGTGGATTTAGGGAACAAATATGATGATTGGCACAATAACAACGTGCAACCCGTCAGGCTGACCAATATTTGTCTAACATTAACAGGAATACTCCACTGGTAACTGTGCCCTCGTTCTCCATCATGCAGTTGTGTTACATGTGTTACGTTTACAAATACTGTCTTTACTCTTTGGCAACACGCGTGTTTTTGTCTTGCACATAAAAAGTCTGTTTGGAAACAGGTTGGGAGAAGAGAGGGCGGGGAAAATGAAATAAAAGCAGAGCAGGAGAGTTTGATGATGGCCGACGCAGATGCAGGAGAAGTGGAGGCGAAGATGGGGAGGAAGAGGATGAGCAGGACAGCAATTAAAGAGAGCATCCTTCAGTATTGAAGAAAAAAAAAATAAGAGGGGGAGAGAGATTGAAGAGAGGGAGGAGAGGAAGAGGGGGAGAGAAAAATACAAAGTTGGTGTGCAGGAGTTGAAAGACGTAGAGGAGGAGGAGAGAAGGAGGCATCCATGTGTCCTGCACCAGATAAGGCCTCCGATTGAGGGCTATAAATTACACCAGAGAGAGAGAGAGCATTTACACACAAGCAGGAAAACACACCCTTGAAAGCACACCTCACATACCTCCTCCTCCCTCTTTCTCTCGCTTTGTCGCTCTCTCTCTCTCTCTCTCACACACACACACACACACACACACACACACACACACACACACACACACGCACACACACACAAAATGCAGGTCATCTATCATCAGTTAATGAACTTAGACTGACAGACAGCTCCATGTCTCTCACACTGATCCTATTAAGACCTGCTTGACACAAAACAGACTCCTATTAATACAGTTAGCCTCTGTGTGTGTGTGTGTGTGTGTGTGTGTGTGTGTGCGTGTGTGTGTGTGTGCGTGTGTCACTGAGGAGAAAAACAGGCCTGCGCCCAAGTATGACCATTGAGCAGCTCTTTGTATCATTTAAAATCAGAAATGTGTTTGCGTGTGTGTGTGTGAAGATCAGTCACAAATGTTTTTTGTGTGTTTGTTCATGATGCTGTCTTTGCAGCGCATTCAAAAAAAAAGAAATAAAAAGAAATGAAAGTGACTTCAAGCCTTCAGGATGCTTTTTTCTTATTGCAAGAATTTACATATATTTACATTTGTTTACATATCATGTTGTTCATACTCTTACAATATCTATATAGTGAATATATATATATATGTGTATATATAATAGTAATAATAATAACAAAGTAAATTCAAAGAAGGAAAGGAATAGGAAAACATAAAGTGGGCTTTTATGACGGCGCACATACACGCATAAATATATAGCATAGACGCATGCATACATACAGCAAAAGAGAAAAAAAAGGGTTCATATAGATATGAGGGTGTTCATATCCATATTTGGTGAACGATGTCTCGCTAGATCTATACGTAGTCCCTCAATTTCAGGACAGCAGGACAAGAATCCTGAAGTTTTAGGGCCCAACGGGGGAACGCTCTTTAAATATCAACTGCTACAGAGTCGCGGGGGAAGGAAGCTGTGGAGGATCAGTTACTGCTGGACACTGTGGCACCTGTGGCTCCATCCAGTTGGCCAGAAACTGTGCAAAGGAGGCGTAAACGTGAGGACGTGCGGGTCATTCCCTGGACATTTTACTGAGCCTCGTGTGCTCCTTTGTCTCCTCAGGTTCCACAAAGAGCAGAGAGAAATAATTGATTATGAGCGCTATTAGTCCAGACTACAGCTGGCCATCATCTGTTCTGAATAAAGACAAACAGGTAGAAACGTGTCTGTACCATGTAATTATGGGGAGTTACTGTGCGGTCGCCGCATTTCGCTCACTTTTTGATGAAGAGCTGCCAAAATAAACAACACACCTCCAATCTAACCGCTGTTCACTTTCTGATGTACCGGGGGGGGGAAAAACCACATCATCGTCACCGTGGCTACCAAATGATGTTGCACAATATTATAGGTCCCTTGAACGGGTCGCTTCCTTGATAGTTCCCGTGAGCAGCAGGTGGGCTCAGTCGCAGTTTATCTTTGGAGTACTCCGGCTGAAGATCACATATCTACTATCACTAAATCCTGCCGCTGTTCAGCTTTGCTTTTCACGCCACAAACAAACCGCCGAGTCCCACTCGACTCTGAAACCCATCTTTTCAAGTGGCCTCGAGGTCGAGTTCGACCGGCAGCTTTCACAGCAGCCTGAATGAGCCGGAGAGGCCACCGGAGTTGTTGTGAATCGCACTGCGCTTAAACTGCAGTTAGGTCACATCTCAGATGCATTACACACCGGACGACCGGATATACAATCAATGAGCCTCTCCTCTATGACCACCAAAAAAACCCCCAAAAAAAACAACTTTCTTTGTGTGGGACAGAAATCAGTCTAAAATCAACCCTGCACTGGCTGCACTGTTTGAGAGATCACGTTACCTGCAACAGACTTTCATCGAATGAAATGTTGCGTTTGTAAAGGTAATGTGAAAGCATGTTGACAACTGAAGACCATAACACACACACACACACGTTGATGAGTGGTCTCTGATTGACAGAAATGAGGACAGTGGTCCTGCTGCGTGGACATCAAGCATGTGTGTGTGTGTGTGTGTGTGCGCGCACCTGTGTGAGCTCTATAGCCCCACTGTTCTCATCTGGTCTCCAACCAAACTCTATAATTAACTGTAGGCCTGCCCCATCCCCCAACACACACACACACACACACACACACACAGCGTGTGGTGATCAGAAAGCATTCGGGCTGTCATCAGATCTGTTTAGGTATTTCTGAACGCCTTCAAATCAAAACACACTCGCTCAGACATTTGAACTGTTCCTGAAAATGAAGAAATACAAACGTTTTTTTATTATTCTCTGTTTGGAATGTCATCAGAAGTCGGCACGTGGGCCTCGGCTGTGTGTAAAGATTCAATGAAGCGCAACAGATAAATCACAATGATGGTAAAAAAAAAATAAAAAAAAAAGAGCTCTGTGTGAATAGGTACCATAATAAAACATTTTCTTTTCAAACACAGGATGAAAGAGAGACTCTGGTGGCTTCCTAACCTTCATATTCACTGAAGACACTCTGAAGACTCTTTCTCAGCCAAACTGTGCCGTGTAATCAAACTGTTTTTACACCTTCCCAACTGGGAACATTTCAGACACTGCATCTCCCATGGAAACGCCTGCAGCCAGAATGAGCTATAACAGCCTTGAAGACAACATTTATTGGAATTGACTTGAAACTTAACTGAGCTGTGCCTCCAAATGAGAATCAAACAATATCCTATTTTGGCAAAATGCTCTCTCTTTGCCTTTAATATGATATTGTTGTATTCCCTTGATGAGAGCTTTCCTCTGTAGTCCCAAGCTCTCTGGAAGCTGTAAAGTGAGCTTTACATTTCTTGGTGCTTTGGAACAAGTGGACCTTCAAAGTCGGACCTGAAGTGATTTAAGCTGCAGTTCCTCTATTGGCCACTGTTCCAAAAAAAAACTCAAACTGTATTGAAGATTTTTCTAATGTGTTAACATGTCACTTCCCGCTTCAACTAACACGTCAACTGCTGACGCTTCAACTCCTTGCAGCACTTTCACGCTTTCAGTAATTCTTTTCAGCTGCAAATTTACTTTGTGTAACGTTTCAACTTCATAAATCAACTTCTTTCAGTCTTTGAGTCGATCTAAGCTGCCACTTCGACGTCTTTTCATAATTCCTTTTCAACCGCCACGATAACTTTGTTCAGTAAATCCATTTTAACTGCCACTACGTCTCAATCCAGTAGCTCACTTTCAACTGCCTCTTTCACGTAATCATGTAATTTAGTTTCAACTCACACTAAACTCACAACGTTGTTTCGGTTATTCAGTTTCAACTTCAAGTGCCACTTTTCAGCGGCTATAATCAATATTTTTCTAATAACACTGTATCAAATGACAATGCGTTTGTTCCCGTTGCGCCCAAGTCCCCCAAGTCCCCCCCCCCCCCCCCGAAAAAAAAAACAGTTCTTGCAGCTTACTTAAGTGGTTCTGTTTCAAATGCCACTTCAACTTCCTGCAGTACCTCAATGTCACGTTCACCATTAACAACGGTGGAAGGCTAACAGGCTAACAGCGATGAAACCCACAGTCCAGGCTTCAAAACATCCCTCAGAAGCCTGTGACCGGCGTCACCGTCACCACAGCTATATTTTCATATTGTTTACAGGATGGAAAAACTCACAAGTGGCGAAGCCAGCATGAGCAGTGATATCCAATATGACTGAAACGGAAAAGGAAACAGACGTGACAGTCCTGTCCTGTCCAAGACCCAACCAACAGGTTGGATTATCTAAGCAGAGGAGAAGAGGAGAAACAAGAGGAGAGGAGGGAAGAGATGATGAGAGATCACCTGAAGGAGAGAGGAGATAAAAAGAGGAAAGGAAAGAGGAAACTAGGACAGCAGGAAAAGAGGGGAAGAAACAAGGAGAGGAAACAAGGAGAGGAGTGAAGTGATGAGGAGAGGACGGGAGGAATGAGGAGGAGAAAAGAAGAGGGGAGGGGAGCCGTTGAATGTAAAAAAAAAAAAAACATGGGGGGACAACAGAGACGCAAAGATCTAATTCAGTCATTTTATATAATGCAAAAAGAAGCTTCTTGTACTTCCACTGAACTACATTCATGTTATTATCCTGGGTAATCACACACACACACACACACACACTAAAATGAGAGGAAGAATTAAGAGTCAGATTACATCTCTGTATCTTCTCCTTTAAAGCTGCTTAAACTGTCTTAACACCCACAATCCCACTGTGTGTGTGTGTGTGTGTGTGTGTGTGCGTGGACGAGCAGAGGAAGTGATGTAGTGGTCACATTCAGGAAGTCGCCCATGTCCTGTTTTGTTACATGATTCGTGCTTTGTCTCCTTGTCCCCCTTGCTTCCCTCTTTTCTTTCCTCCCCCTCTCCCTGCTTCCCTTTTCTTATTGCCCCTTCCTCCTCCTCTACTTCCCTTTTCCTTTCTTCTGTTCATTTCTTTCCCTCCCCTTCCTCCCTTGATTACTTCCTTACATGTCCTGACCTCCCCTTTCCTATCAGTTATTTCTCTCTCTCCCTATCTCCCTTTACTCCTCTTCTCTCTTCCTCGTCTCCCTTCTTTCCTCCCCCTTCCTTTCTGTCATGCGCTGCTTCCTTCTCGCCCCTGTCCTCCCTCTGAACCTGCCCGAGGAGCCTTTGAGCAAGGCAGAAGCAGCAGACGGCAGCTCCATCTGAACCTCGACACACAGAGCTTGAAAAAAAAAAAAAAACTTCTCCTCTCCGTCTGTCTCCGTGGTTACGGAGCTCTGATCGAGAGGACAGTTGGAGATGAGGATGCCACATCGATTGACATCTTGTTACCATGGTAACGAGGAGGGAGAGGACAGGACATGACCATCATCAAGGCTAATACTGAACAAAAGCTATGTATATGACAAGGTCTCCATGGATGCAGGACAAAAACCTACACTTTTCATTGATTGGTGCTTATTATTGACGGGTTTTTGGCGATTTATTGGTGTTTTCTTTGAGTGAAGGGTTAGCATATCTGCAAAACGTTCACAGACACGATTGATGTTGAGGCAACTCAAAAGGACTCGGTTAAGGTTATGCAAAGATACATATTTAAAAGTCAACCATGTCTCCTAGAAATGACGTTCACCTTCTAATTTGTTTGCCAAAGTCCGTTTCATAGGAAACATGACGACTGATAGGACTTTGTTGAGGGGGAATGTATTTTCTTCTGATGGAAGTGTGATGTTCTTGTACCAGCGGCAAGTCTCGGTGGTCGAGGGGGGGATGGTGGGTGTACAAAGTGCAGAAGTACACACCTCTCATGTGGTTAGGTTTAGGCTAACAGAGGCGCTTTGGTTGAGGGTTGGAGAAAGATCTTACATGCCGTGTATATGTCACCTCTTCTGGACTCGCACAGACGTTGCCCAGAGATTCCTCCGAACATATTTGGCCAATATCAAATTAGTTGCATAGAAACGCATGTATGGTTTTCTCTAGCAAAGTCTAAAGCAACTTTTAAAGGAGGAAAATTTAAGGAGGAAATCAGGGTTCAAGAGGTTAATGGCAAGAATTTCATTTGTGTCTCGCGCAGTCAATGTGTCAGTGTGTCTGTCAGAACTGTATTTCTGCACACGCACACGCACACACACACACACACACACACACACACACACAGGTCAGCGTTTCCTGTCATTAGGCAGCAGAGCTGTTCTATAATTAGAACATCTAGACCCAAGTAAGTTTAGTCCCATTGCCCTCACATATACATACATACATGTGTGTATATACATTCGTGTGTGTGTGTGTGTGTGTGTGTGTGTGTGTGTGTATATATATAGTCAGTCAACACTTTTTTCGCTTGTTTTTCTGCTGTTTTGTTCAAAAAAAAAGCACATTAAAGCAAGAAAACAAACAACAGCTTGGAGAGCTAATGGCACGCTAAATGAAGAGAGAATAGCTCATGTAGACAGAGAGACAGAGAGAAAGGGAGGGAGGGAGGGAGGGAGGGACAGAAAAAAAGTAAGAGAGAAAAAAACATTAGCAAGTTCAAACATGGTTTTCTTGAATCAGCCGTGTTATGTGCGTGTGTGTGTGTGTGTGTGGGGGGGGGGGGGGGGGGGGGTTCTGAGCCTCAGAGCCTACAGAGGCCTTTCCAAAAAGAGAGATTAATATTGATAATAAGAAGGCTGTTCCTTTTTGTTTTGTTTTTTTTCCATCTCTGTGGTGGAGGAAGAATAAGCGGCGCAGGCGATTCCTTTGACAAACCCCCTCGTCTCTCCACACAGGCCCATGTGAAGCCGAGCCAACTGTGGCTTAGATCTCTACACACCATCACTACCAGAGGAACAAAAGGAAACTCTAAAAAAACAACAAAAAAAAAAAAAGAAAGAAAGAAAAAAGAAAGAAGAAAAAAGGAAAAAAAAAAAATCTGTGTGCAAACTGGTCGGAAGCTAAAAACCAGCAGAGTTAGCAAAACTTTTATAAAGACTAAGTGAGAACAATTCAGATGAAGGCGCAGAGCCAAAGGCTGGCTGGAAACTAGCTGTAAGCAGAATGCAAAAAAAAGGGAAACAGGGTTTATTGAAGTAGTTACTGATATAATAGTGACATGATTGCCGAGTAATGACTGGAACGTTTCATTTTCAGGAGCTGGAACCTGACAAATCTGTTGCGGCCTTCTACATTTGTGAATTAGCGTTACTATTTTTTGTTTATGTTTTAGATGCTCAAATGTTTTTGCCATTTCTCATTGGAGCTCTATACACTGCCATAACTTCACTGCATACATACTGTACTTACTACATACTCAAGCCAAGAAAACGTACTCAAAGGGTACTTCCTGGGCGCTAGTTTAGTTAGGTCTAAATGACTGATAGGTACGAAAAGATTTGGAATTGGTCCAGTAGATCGCCTCAGCTGGCAGCTGCAACACGGGCAGCTGTGGGCAATTGCGCCCGTCAAATTACGTCCGCTAAAAGTCTGACGACGTTATGGAAAGGACCCCTACAGAGACAGACCTTTTTGTTAAAGAGTAACATCCTTTGGAGAAAAAAAAAAAAATAGGGCCCAGGGTTTAAAAATGCCGCAATTATCCTTTAATACAATACTCAAAACCAATAAAGGGAGGCACTGTGATATATTTTCTCCTGTAGGTCACATTAAACATGCGTGGCCCATCACCAAAAACTACAGATAAGCCGAACGTTGCATAACCAGTAAGTAATAACAAGGCCAAGGACTGTACTCGCCTCTGATTGGCCGGCAGGCGTCCCTTAGAATCATGTACTGTACACATCAAACATAGGACCTGTTGTAACTATTATGAATTCTGATGTGATTTAATGTACTTTCACTGAGCCACAAATCTGATTGTGATGCGTCTCGGCTTTCTGCGGACTACGTGCATATCGGGATCGGGTCTACTCTGGTCCAGAGGGTGGAGGTAATGCACCTGAAGCTGTTCCTACTACGGACGGGAACAAAGGTTTTGGTCGCCATTACGCTCACTCACACAGGTCATGCACTGATCAGGGATCAGATAAGCGTTGCAAACCCATGTTGTACCTCCTGTATGACTGCATATATTTAAGCTGAAGCTTCTTACTTCCCGTCGCTTTAACAATACAGGTTATTTCGGCAGAATTTCAGCATCGGCAGAGTTGTTTTTATTGTAGGAGCCACACCACCACGTGAGCATTACGTGGATCAGGTCAAAAAAGCGAAGTGTAAATGCAACTATGGCCCCATAATTGCAATCACTGTTGGGTTTTTCAAGTGTATATGGGATACAAGATGCAACAGAGCAATCAGACTGCAATGTGATTGTTCAAACCACCTCCAGCAGGGCCGGAGATACCACCGAGGAGCCTGAGGTCACGTCTTTGGTATTTGTTCCGGGAATTTGGGGGTTCTAGAGCAACCTATGGGCAGATGACATTCAATTCTATATTTCACAGGCAGTATATATTTTTTCATATGTAGTCCTTACTTCCTGTAACCACATCAGTTCGTGGTCTGTAGCCACTTATACCCGTTTCTGCCTCGTTTCTCTACGGGTCGCCGCTGGATTCCCCCCCCCCCCCCCGAACAGACTCAGTGAACGCAAGCGTCAGTCAGACAGGAAGACAGGTGGACAACGAGACGGTGAGACAGACGCAGACAGGCGGCGCTTCGGATGAGTTTTTCACCAAACCGAGTCTCGGGGTAGATTTGTGTTTGACAATTCAATTAAGGCTTCTCTCTCTCTCTGGAGGAGATTTTCGTGTTTGTTGGCTTTATAAAACTCTATCTCATAGACACCTGCCAGCTTACAGCTAATGCAAGCAGAGGGACGAGTGAGCTTAATCATACAGAGAGAGAGAGAGAGAGAGAATGAATGAGAGAGACAGAGAGAGGAGCAGAGAGATTTTTTTTAAACACCGGAGAAAGTCCAGTGGGTTGGATGAGGAGAAGCGAAACGGTCTCTCAACAAGTGCAGAGGAGCCGAGCAAACCAGTTGTGCTGCGTTAAACAATTTTACCTCAACATCTGCTTTTAATTAGCGGGGAAAATGAAAAAAAAACACAACACTCCATCTTGCCTCTCTTTTCTTCAATCAGCAGGGGCAAAGTAGCTACTTCCTCGCCCCACCCCTCCCTCTATATACACACTCAGAAGCAGGCAGCAGGTGACGAACAAACGTAAAACCTGTGCCCTTGAGGCAACAACCCTAAATCCAATTGACCCAAAGTTAAAAACGAGAAAACTTCCAAGTACGCGGGTTCGCTTTCTTTCCGAGAGCGAGATGAGAAGATCGGCACTGCTCTCGCGGCGTTATGCCGAAAGAAATCGCTAAGCCTAGCTTAGCATAAACACTTGGAAAAGAATGGGGGAAACAGCTAGCTTAGCACTCTCCAAAGCTCAAAAATACACTTATCAACAACTCTGACGCTCACTAACTAGTGTATCTTGTAAACTTGACAGGTTGTGGTTTTACGGGGGCTATTTCTCTCTGACACAGTGATTCCAGGAAGTTGCTGCCCCCCCCCCCCCCCCCCCCCCCCCCCGACCGCGTTTCCCCATTTACACACTTGAGGATTGCCACAGTGTCAGGATAGCTTATATACGGACATTTTCAGAAGAAATAAAGCAACCAGTTCAGTGCCATTTTCCTTCCATCCACCAGGTGTCCTCGGACAATCCCTCCTTTCACCATCACCTGACTGCCCCACCCATGGGAGTTCCAGTGCAGTCCCACCCTCCGCACCACCTCGGGCACGGCACTACACGTGAAACTTTTTCTTGTAATTTTACAAAAAAAAAATGGACATTCAGACTTATCAATCATGGCACACATAAATGGAATGCAGCCGGAGATAACGACACCCACGTTTTCACGGCAATGCCATCTTAAAATGTCGCACTGGTTGAAAAACACGTGGGGTTACAATCGCCTCTCCACCGGATTACGACGGGACATTTTTCACATCTGGGTTCATGCGACAGCCAATCAGAACACAGGTATGACGCTTAAGAGGTTTTCAGTCGGGTCATTTCCTGTGATCAGCTGGTGAATCATAAACAACAAGAAACAGCAAATAGCTCGTCACAATGAAACATTATGATTGAGCAATTTCGAAGTTTGCGGACGAACAGCCGAAATAGTTCTAAAGTCAAGCCCCCTCCCACTTCAACGCTGATGCGGTGAAAGTCAGCTGTGAACAGTGTGTCAGCGCTTGTCACGTAGGTGTTGTCCATAATGAATGCTAACGCTCCTGAGAGCAGCAGGGTGGGTTTACTTTCCAACGAGGCTTTAAGGTTACATTTGCCACACTGACGCTGTTCGCCCTGAATCACACCTTTATCTGATTTCATTAACACTGAAAACAACCTTTCCCTTCTTGTCTTCCTCCTCTTTCCTTTCTTCTCCTCCTCCTCCTCCTCCTCCTCCTCTCTCCCTCACCTTCCTGCCACTCCCCCCTCCCCCCCTCCCTCTTTACTTTCTGTCTTCTTCCCTTTTATCTTCCGCCTCTCCTCGCTCTTTCATGGTGTCCTGTCGTCAAGTGTAAACATGACTGAGCGGCGAGCCAGAGGGGTTCGACTCCTATCAGCTCTTCCTCTGCTCTCGTCCTCCAGTCACGCCCCTCCTGCTGATACCGCCGAGGAGACGGCGAGGCGCACTCCAAAATAAGAAATCAGCCGCTGGAAAATGTGACAACTGCTTTCATGAAATGAACAGCAGAGAGAAAGCGAGAGAGGATCTGGCGCTTATTAAAAGGAATGCACGGAACCTCTTGTGTTAAGAGTTGATCGTCACTACATGGCAGTGCATCTTCATGCATTGTGGGGGGGGGGGGGTTTATTGCCCCCTTTAGCTCATAGTTTTGAAACTGACTGCACACTACCTGCTCAGCAGCAAACAGCAGACCGACACAACCTCCAGGTCTGAAAGGGGAAACCAATGCGGAAGTGCCTTAAACCTGCATTCTTTCTAATCATTCATCATTTCATTTGCTTTTTGTCATGTACGGTGAAGATTTTCTGGATCAAACCAGCTTTTTTTCAGCTTCAAGTGTCTCTTGAGGTTACGTAGTGGCGTTAGCGTTGCCTCACTCGCTGCTACCAAACAGCACAAGTCATTAAGTCATTCATCCTACATCTCCACTACATCTTCTGGTGGTTGAAATAGAAAACAAAACCTAAGATTTGCTGGATTATTTCACCTCAGACTGAAGCAGGAGTGAGACTTTTGGTCTGAAAAAGAAAAGAAAAGATGTGCTGCTGCTGCTGCTGCTGCTGCTGCTGCTGCTGCAGTGGCTACCACAGTCTGACATGATAAATCTGGGTGTTTTTGGGTGGTGAATCTTTGCGGTTGGGATGGGATTAAAATAGCCGCACACACACACACACACACACACACACACACACATGCACCTGTACAGGAAGAGCCCCGTGCATTAGTTATGTATCAGTTGGTTTGTGGCGGTGATGGGGAAGTGAGAGCGGGGCTCAGGTGAATTCCATCAGCTCTGAGCCAACCTGCTAATAACAGATGACCACTGAAACCAACGCAGCACCAGCAGCCATTTACTGGGAAATCAGTCACACGCAGTGTGGAGAGAGAAACAACCCACAACCCGCACATCCAGAACTTTCACGGCACACACACAGCCGATTCACGCTGCTTCCTCCTCCTGCAAGAAACCACTGAACGCGACGCTCAGTGGTTTCTTGCTGTTTTAACAAACAAGTCCATCATGCGAAATGCACGTTACTTAAAATGGACTTGACAGCCTAAAACACTGTGCTTCAACCACTGTACTATGTATTTTATTTCAGATCGGCTGGATGATCGGGGGTAAAATGCTTCGAACAGGTGAAAAAAGGGGTCTAACTAAAAAGGTTAAGGGTTCAAGGTGTCATTTTACAACACAAGCTTGTAGAACCGAATGCTCGAGCGGGGAGAGAAGCTGCTCTGAGGCCTGGTGGTGCAGCGCCGGATACTCTCTTAGTATCCTTCAGGCTCTATCCGCAGGCGCCTCACCTCGCTCATGTCACTGATGCTCGTGCTGCACCGGCCGGTTTTAGTCGTGCACCGCAGAGAATTACATGCCGGGGGGCAAAGGTAAAAACAAATTGGACTAAATGAGGTCTTTGAGGGTGTTATTAATAGCAGCTCAATTAGCTAAACGCTAACATCGGCATACTAACATGCTTACGGTGACAATGCTTAACGTGTTCCACATCTTAGTTTAGCGTGTTAACATGCCAACATTCGCTAATTAGCATTAAACACAGTCCAGCTGAGGCTGATGGGAATTAGTGTTTGGTTGGTACCAAATTTCGTGGCAATTCATTAAGTGGAGGTTGCAATATGTCGCTGGATGAAGCAGGGCAGATCCTGTGCTGTGCTTGTTGTTGTGTTAGCTCACACTACGTGTTTTCATCAGCTTTATTTTTTCGCAACCAGAACAGGTAAAGATGGCCGTGCCCTCAACCAGGTTGACAAAAAGAGAGAAAGGCAGCGTTACTTTGCGCAATTCTATTGTGAACGGAAAGTAAGACTTAAAAAATAGAAAAATATGGAGTCGCAGATGTGTGGAAGATGTAGACAATATGGAGCGAGGTCCAGTTTTGTACCACAACAGTCTACAAGACTGCAGTTTGAGCCACAACATGTAGAACACTACTCCACTAACTTCAAAACAAGCTGAAACTGCCGTCACGTGACCCTCAAGCTGCACGTCAAACCAATTTGGCTTTGTGTAGACTTCATCGTGGAGCTACACGAAGAATCGGGGGATCACCAAAGTCCTTAGGATTCATCCTCTGGGGACCATAAATGTTTGTAGAAAAATTTGATAGCAATCCATCAGGTAGTTCAGATATGTCAGCGGCAAACCAACCGACCAACAGACTATCTGACCGACCCTGCATCCCTAGAGCTCTGCCGCACACACACACACACACACACACACACACACAGTGTCCTGAGAATTTAGACACCGACCTGGACGAAATCGGTTCATTTTACTCTGTTAAATGTGACAAGAACAGTGACAGTTTATGATGACGCAAACGTCTCAGCACTAATTCAGAGGAGTCCGTGTTTAAATCTGCAGACTGTTGTCGCTGCTCAGGGATGAAAACCAGCGAATACATAAAGACACAGGAACAAAGAAAGATTGAGAGTAAGACTGACTGTGTGGTTAAATAAGTACTAACCATGCTAATTTTGGCAACACGCTCTTTCAACACACACACACACACACACACACACACACACACACAGTGATTATAAGTGAGACTGAAACTAATGTGTTTGTCTGTTTCCCTCTTCCAGTAATTATTTAGAAGTCTGTCAACAGAGACGTGGAGAGGGAGAATCTGCACCTCCTCCTCTCCTCTTCTTCTGCACAACATGTCATGTTGGTGTCTCCCAAAAAAAAAAAGAAAAAAAAAAGTCACGGGCATTAATCTGCTGCTGCTGTAACAGCCTGCGCTCTTTGGGTTTCGGCCTTTCGACAAGATGTCGGAACCTGGCTGCAGGGATTTGCGAGGTCCAGCCCTGATGTTGGCCGATGGGGGGGGGGGGGGGGGGGGGGGGGCCTCTGTGCAGGCCGGTCAAGTTCTTCCACACCAAACTGGGAAACCCAAGACACGGTCATGTTGAAACAGGGAAGGAATTAAGATTCCCCTTCATTGGAACAAAGGGGGCTCGACCAAAAACACAGGAAAACAGCTCCAGACCAAAAACGCACAATAGTACGTGGAGTGTATATTCTCCATAATGACACTGAAAGAGTATTTAATACCTTCAAACTCATTTCATACGGACATTTCCAATCATACATGTATCTATATACCATGTTGTTAAGAATAGTTAGATACATAAATAATGCTACACACTAAATAGAAGGCTATCATCATGCGTACTCACAGCTACAACAAGCTAATGAAAGCTAAACAAGCTAGTTTCCCCAGGAACTCACTGGTCTTCAAATTCTGCGTAAATTTCCGCTTAGTGAGTTTAATGTCAGGAAGAAAAAAAAAAAAAAAAAAGGTGACCGCGTGACACCGTCTCTACTTCCTGTTCCTGCCTGTTGCACCGCTTCGCTGAACCTGCTGAGTCGAATATTCAAATCTGGAAAACTGCCACATCACAGTGAATGGAAAATGATGTCCGGTGCATATCAGTCTCCCTTATTTTATTATATACTCATTTTCTCATTGCATGCATCTGCTGTTATATCTGCAAAAGCTATTGTTAGTTTCATATATACAGCTTGTTATGTTTGCTAGAATTTCGATGATAATTACTTACGATTAAACACTGATTCATTCAGTATTTGGTAGTGACTATTGAAAGCTGACAGAGAAAGGTAAACCCCCCCCCCCCCACTGGAAAAATGCAGATTCCTCGTTTTCTCCCCTGACGAGGTTGTTACCAACGGAGACCGTTAACACTGACTGGGGAGAGGTGCATCGTGGGATTGCCACCTGGATGGCACCTCCTTTTCTGGAAACAGGGAGTGAGAAGCCGCTAACGAGTTAACATGTCTGCATGGGTGCAATGCTTCAGACACACACACACACACTGACACATGAGTCACATGCTCAGACCCAAACTGGCAAAGCGCACCCACACAGAGCAAGAGACACACACACACACACACACACACACACACACACACACAGATATGGCACTACAGAAATTCTCTCAGTCTCTCTGCACTTGTTGATTAGATTTCTGCAGAAGAAGAAGAAGAAGAACGTGTTCACCTCCATCAGAACGACAACGAACGCTGCATTCAGGGACATTGTTAAACTTAAAATTATGTTAAAAAAATATATATATATGTATACAGTGTTTAACAAATTTATTCGACCACCTGTCATAAAAATGAGAAAACACAAATATTTGAGAAATCTGTCAAACACTTGTTTCAAACTGAAAACTGTATTGTTATTTATTAGGCAAATAACAAACTGGAACAACTAAATAGTCCTTATTCACACATATTAACCACAAATCTTAATGTTTTGTATGACCTCCTTTGGCCCTGATGACAGCTTGCATTCTTTGCAGCCACTAAAACAAATGTTTCTGTTCAGGAATGCAAGTAAATAACTGTAATCTGGCATCTCAATCAAAAAATAATAATAATGTGCTTTACTGTTTTCTTTCTGCTTTTTTTGTAAAACAGTAAATTTGAGAATTCATGGATAACAACAATAATTCTATTTTAGCATTAAAGAGATCATTTTGATTAAAGAGCTTGACTTGCACATACTGGTGGATTAACCATCACAGAGACATCAGCAATACTGTTCATTTAGGGCAGCGGGGGCAAACGCCTTACACTGGGTGGTGGTCTGATACATTTGTTAAGCACTGTATATATGAATATGTTGCTCACACATCAGAAAATCTCCCTGATGTCACCTTTTTTTTTTTTAACAGATACTACACTAAAAATCAAGGGTTCCCAACCTTTTTTGGCCCCTTCAGACTAATCAACAAGGACTACTTATGATCCCTCATCTCCCGAGAAAATCAGCGCTCATCAGCGAAGAAAATGAACCACTTTGTTTCTTCGTAGACTTGTGATCTTTGTATATAAGACGGATTGTTTGGCGATTAGTATGAGCTTTGATTATTGATTTTCCTGCGGCGAGTTTCAGTCCTCAGTGACCTGTTTTGGTGATGCGATCTGTTTAGTGACTTTGGCAGACTGGTTTCTTAGCAACATGACATCCTTGAATTTTTCTGCTGCACGATATGTACCCCCTTACACCCTCCTATGCTTTTTATGAATATGTTGGCTTACAATTGGACGAACTCATTGGCCTTAAAGGTACCGTGTGGAGTTTTTCACCACTGGCGGTGCTGTGGAGGAGTGTTTCCGTTGGGGTTAGGGTTAACATCCCTGCCACTGGGCTCACTCTGTTCCGCGGCTTGACAGCTGGTGGAGGTGGCGTGCCATGAAATGTAGCAACGGGCCAAAAAGGCAGCGACAAAGAAGACTCCCTGCCGGTAAACAAGGTTTTAACGATAAGATACACACGACGCATTTTGTTTGTTTACCAGAAAACCGGTACTGCTGGTATGCAGTGGAAGTCACCACCAGGGTGCAAGAGTCATCGGTCCCTTGTTTTGTTTTCTATCAATTAAGACCCCTAGGGTGGGCCACAACCCCATGGTTGGGAACCACTGCTCTAAAATCAATGTGGATGTTTGCAGCTTTCATTGAGTTACTTTTGTTGGTAAGTAAGCCCTTTCTTTTGGAAACAAGCGGATTTAGGAGGTGAACCTGTGAAAAATAAAATCCCGATGCCTCTACATGTCTCTGTCTCAGATTCTCATAACCCCCCCCACACACACACACACACACTTCAACCTCTCTCTCTCAGTCTCTGTCAAGGTCTCCCTCCCACCGCTCTGTCTCTCTCTCTCTCTCTCTGAATGGTTAATCACGCTCTGTTTTTGCCTTATTAAGACTTAATGCCGAGAACAACAGCTCTGGTTTAAATCAGAGGCTGTGACTAAAATCAATAAATAGGAACCAACCTCATCTCTCCCCCACCCCGACACCCCCCCCCCCCCCCCCCACCCCCCACCCCCCTCTGTGTTTGCTGCAAAATTGTATCCCATGTCTTTCACTAACTACATTAGAGAGCAATTACAGCTTAATGGCTGTCGAGATCCATTATCGACATTCATCTAACCTTTAAATATTTCAAGATAATACCGCTTTAATTTGTGAAATTTAATGGCGAGACTGAGAGAGACAGTTTTCTCCCCCAGCGACAACTGTCTCTCTTTCCCCACTTCCCACCCTCTACTCATTTCCTCCCTCTCTACTTCCTCCTTCCCTATCCCAAACCTCTTCCTCTCTTTTCTCCTTTTTTCCTTTCTCTTTATCCATTTATCCTCCTGCCATCACCTCCATCCTTTTATCCTTCTTTTTTTTTTTGCAGTGTCTGTTTTAAACCAACCTCCGGCTTGAACACATTTTTCTGTATTCAGAGGAGGTAGCATCAATGTGGGGCGACAGAGAAGCGCCAAATGCTCAAAGAAGAGGGGGAAACCGAACATATCAGAGAAATGAACTTGTGTGTCAACACACGCGTGGAAATAACATCAGGTGGAAAACCTCTACGAGCGGACTGGAACCCGTGGGTGACATGTAGGCCGCGGCAACATTTTTCTCACTTTCCAGTGACGTTGTTCCTCATTTTGTCTGCGAGTCCCTTGGAAACCCCCGAGGGACCCCTGGGCCGCCCTGAAACCCCCCCCCCCCACCCTTGTCTGAAAACAACCATGCAACTAAAGCTAAACAGAGGCGACTTCATAGAAAACGACAAAAGGAAGTAAAAAGTTATCAGAGAACTCAAAAATATGACACATCAATAGAAATCTTTATAAGCTTTACACTTTGCCTTTACGTCCATTGCTAGTGTGTAAATACATATCGAATATGTAGGCTCTATATATATATTTAATGACAATAATTATTTTTCACTTAAAGCTCTGACTATATCAAACTCTGAAACGATTTTTCCCATGACACATTTCAATTACACAAGACATGAACAAAGTGCTCCAGTGGTGTCGCAGGTGAAACACTTGCACTCACACACAGTGTGCAGTCAGTCTGAGTCTGCAGCGGGAATCTGTGGCAGCCTCCGCGGAGTGAAAACGCCGCTTGTTAAGGAGACAGGTAAACATTTTCAGTGCTAATTTGCTCCAGTTTGTTTGCCATCAGGCCAATTTGTGTTGTTGCGAAACCAAACTCCACATCCTCCCATAGATAGAGATTGTGTGGCTGGAAACAGCAGCGATCCAATTAATTCACACTTAACATGCTACACGTGTGTGTGTGTGAAAGTTTTTCCATCCCCTGAGATATTTAATATATTCACAGTGAGGAGAAAGTGCTGCAGAAATAATCCCCAGGACGGAGTTGTTGTTTTTTTTAGTTTTTCTCGGCGTGATTGCAGGTAAAACAGGGATGTGTGGAGGCACACTAAGAGCACAGCCACTGGTCCCAGTCTTTCCAGTGAACAGCAGCCCTCAAGAGTATCTACTCTGCCTTTTATGTGATGGCTACCAATGTGCACACTGTTTAAACTGATCTGATTTTTGTGAAGTATTGTGTGTACAGAAGAATAAAAAATGTAACTATCTACTTTGCAATAGCAGTTGAACAGAGAACATCTACAATCAAGTAATACAGTAAAGCCCTACGTTGTTTTATCCACAACTAGAAAACACCTGAGGCAGCTTTTGTGAACTTTCACCCGAGCTGCGCTGACCTTTTGTGGGCGTAGCCAATCACTGTTGACCACTGCCTGAACTGAAAGATGGACAAAAAAAAAAGAAAAAACTACTTGTGTTTCCAAGCACCAACCTCCGTGTCTGAGAAGTGAAGCCTGTGCAGAAGTGCCTTGAAACTCCATTCATGCATGGTCAGCAGGGGGCGACTCCACTGGTTTCAAAAAGAAGTCAGATTTTATAGAAGTCTATGGGAAAATGACCCTAATTCTCACTTGATTTATTACGTCAGTAAACATTTTCCTAGTGAGCTTATGGTCTCAATCATTCGTTTCAAGTCTTCTTCAATACAGCATGATGTTCATTTAGTAAACTATGGCCCCATTTCGAGTAAAATAGACGATAAAGCAGAGTGATTTATCGTTGTCATAGTCAAGTTGCTACCACGGCGACCTGTCAATCAGAATCAGTTGTACTAAAAGACACTATAAGGAGTCGGCTGTTAATTTTTTCCGGTAAGCACATTTACAAGCTAACTTTGTTAGCGGCTACTTTGCACAGTGTAGCTAGGAGAAACTCGAGCCTTCAAAACGGTAGTCCACAAACCAGTGGGTGACATCACAGCGGCTACGTCCACTTCTTTTATGCAGCCTATGTGTGGTTCTGAATTTTCCAGACGCAAGCTACCAGGTTTGTTCCAAAAAAAAAGAAAAAAACACACTGTTTGAGTCTCTGAAACATAGCGATCTACTGCTAGCAACATTAGCATTGCAGCTAAGGTGGCCTCTGGCGGAAGTGCAGGTCAAGTGACGCACACTGGCACAATGATACTCTTTCCCAACACAACCATGACAGAAGAAACTGCTGCTAAACCATGAATACATTTTTCCAAAGGTCACAAACACTCTGAAGTGAGTCTTTGTATTACAGGAAAGGCCTGACTCAGGGAGGGAATCCGCATGATCCTTACATTCAACTCTCCACACAGTTACCCCGGCGGTGGAGCAGCAGTGCAGCGTGCATGCTATGCTTGGGGGGTGGGGGGGGGGGGGTTGCTTTGCAATAAGTACAAGTGTATTGGCAGGGTCTGTCATACACACAGGGAATGGTTAGTTAATCAAACACAGACATGCACATGGACTTCAGCACGCACACACACACTCACACACACACACACACACACACACAGAAACACACTGGGGACTCCAGAGGTTTCAGGGACCAGATGTCAGAAGGGCAGAGCGTGACACTTGACTAAGAACAGGCCTCACTGGAGAGTGTGTGTGTGTGTGTGTGTGTGTGTGTGTGTGGAGTCAAAAGCTGCTGCACTCTATAACTTCATTGATCTCAAGAAAACACCCACACCCACTTGCGCACACACACACACACACACACACACACACACGCACACACACACTAAAGTGAAGGCTTCCCCTTTGAAAACCACATAATACATGTCTGGGCACGCACGATGGAGAGCTCTGCTGCTCTGTCTAAACACATTAAAGCACGTCCGTGTGTGTGTGTGTGTGTGTGTGTGTGTGTGTGTGTGTGTGTCTGTGTGTGTATTCGACGGTTCAAAAACGACAACGACAGCAATCATCTGAAGACAAAACCGAATTAAGTCGCTGCTGGTCTTCCTGAAGGTTTTCAGCCGAGCTCGAACTCATCAACACTGACTCCATATGCAACACGTCGACTGTGTCTTGGTTTCCGTCGTGTCTGCTCGCGAGGACACCAAATGCGACCTAGGCCGCCATTTTTTTGATGGCAGGACACCTCCAACTGCAACCAAGGTGGGTTACATTACACTGATGCACACGTGGGGCGGGCTGCACAATGGCACAGACGACCAGGAAGATGAAAACTCTGCCGGCTAATGCGCTAGGCGGCTAACTTTCATTGAAATGAATGGGCGCCGTCTTGAGAGTGCAGTATCCATTTCTCATCATACATCAGATGGATCTACAGTGCATGTTTATCTTGCCTATGACAAAAAAGACATTTACATTTAAATGGAGGCACTACAACAAAAGTTCAAGTGAAAATACACAGAGTGCATATGTGGCTGTTTGTGAGTGTGTGTGTGTGTGTGTGTGTGTGCATGGCTGTCAGACTCTATCACTGCAGTCATTATATTAACAGCAAACAGAACCTGCTGCTTCACATTATTACTATTAAGAGAACCGCTGGTCTGGTCTACACACTACAACACACACACACACACACACACACACACGCACACGCACACAGAAAAATACAAATGACGGCGCTGAACAAAGACTACATTCATGTCAGCTCACAAATATAAACACACACACAAAGACAAAAACCAAACCTCACAGGGGAAACTGAATAAATCTTACTTTTTGCTTGGAGATTTGAGGAGGAAATCTACAGTTTAACATGACCTTTGACCCGCTGACTGATTCGAGAAATGCATACGACAGGCAGCAGAGCTCACAGTTAGTTTCTGAGGACATTTTCTGATCTAAATACAAACCAATGCTTTTCCTGACTGAGTCCCAGTGCAGCGGTGCATGCACACACGCTGCAGGCATCGTCATTATCATGTATGAAAATGTGAAAGGCTGTTATTACTGTACTTTACGATGTACGTAAGTACAGCGTGTTCCAGTGAACTATATGACTTTAAATATGGCACCAAGTTTCAGTTTGGGTTCCAGTTTAGCTCTCTCCTACTCATCGGTTCAGGTCCTCTATGGAGGCCTATCAACAGCTGACTAACTGCTTTAGCGTTCCTTTAGATTTACATTGTTTTCACGTGTTTTCGTGATGACAGAAAACTCATGCATGAGCCCACCGGAGTGGCGCGACAAAAGCCGCAGTATATGCTTTTGACAAAAGTAACAAGAAATTGCATTGCAAAAGTGTCAAAGATACATATCTCGAGGTCATACCAGCATTTCCAAACACAGTCTGTCTCCGAGAGGGCGCTGACAAGTTTAGTTTTCAACTTTAAAATGTCCCACTCTTGGTCACAATCACAGACGGTATGAAAGAAGTGGACGTAGCCATCACCCATCTGTTTGTGGACCACCGTTTTGAAAGCCTCGAGTTTGGCATTTTGGCCGTCGCCATCTTGGTTGGAGCCAGCGGTGACCATATTTGGACAACAGGGTGGAGAACCCGAGGACACCGTGCCCAGATCTGGAGCTGGGCTGTACCTCGTACATCGCAGAGAAAAGTGAACTCCGCTACAACTTTTGCCTTTCTACTTTGCCTTTCAGGTGCTGCTCCAAATGTTCCGCAAATGTCCTGAACCCACCTCGTCACAGTTCTCCTCGAAAAAAGGGACTTTGGAAACGATGGCCGCAGAATCCACAAAGCATCCTTTGCTAAATTCTTTGCTGCGTTTCGCGATCTTGTGAGCCAGTACATAACTAGACGCATGGAGAGCTTGGTGAAAAGTCCTTGCTGTTTCTGCAACTTTGATGGCAGTTCTTCGGATTGACTCGCCTTCTCCTCGAATGACACGTTCTTGTATTTTTCGGGCATGTTTTGTCTCGTGGTGACGGCTCAAATTGAAAAAATACGTTGGAGTCCATGTCTGGTTAAATACCCCACATTCAGTGTCGACCTTTTTGCTTTTTACCTCTCATCTTTGCCAATCGCTGCACAATACCGTTGCTACGTGCTTAACATCTCTTACACTTGACGTACTGGCTGTGACGTTAGCTAGCCTTGTAGTGTTTAACCACAGGATGTGTCGGATTGAGATTACCGGTAGACACAGGTGCTGTAAAACTCCTAATAATGGCCGAATCTCTAATAGTGGCATAGACAGAAGTGTGCTGTGTAGGGTACACCGGTAATGCAAGTAGATGTGAGTGAGCTAATAGCTGGCTAGCCAGCGTACCAGCTGCAACGATAACAGCAGTAACAGCAGAAGAAGAACAATGTAAACATTGATCAGCACTGATCCCTTTCAGAATAAAGGCCCAATAATGGTTTAACTGTAAACAAAATGATATTGACTGTTTTTGTCATATTTCAAATTGCAATGTTCCTAAGTGCTCGGGATGTCCTTGCAGGCCCAGGTCAGGGGTAGGGGGTCGCGTTTGGTACGGGGAACAGTCTCTACTTGTTTTATTGCCTCATGACGAACACCTGCAGCGACTGGGGATGAGAAGAAAAAAAAAAAAAGTTGAGGGCAGACAAAAGGCTTCAGAGAGAGAGAGAGGTAGTGTGGGAACGCCCGTGTGTGTGTGTGTGTGTGTGTTTGTGGGTGTGTGGGGGGTCTCAGGTTACATTCTTAGAGACAAGCTGCCAATTGAGACCGTCTGTGCACATGCAGCTCGCACACTACAACACACACACACACACACACACGTCTACATATAGGATACTAGCTTTTGCCTGGGCTTTAGGCACTTGAATACGCCCCCAAGTAAATACACCATATGGTCAAAAGTATGTGGAAACCCTTCTCAAAATGCTTTGGTTTGGTTTGGGCCCAGTGAAGGGAAATCTGCATGCTACACCATACAATGATATATCTTTTATAACAGGGGGCTTTCAACTCTGTGGCAAGAGTTTGCGTTTGATCCTTTCATGTTTTGGGAAAGACTATAAAAGGGAGGAAAGTGCTGCCACTAACTCCAAAGTTCTCTGATTGAAATGTTGTATCTTGACAGTTCGAGGTACAGCAAGAAATATCAGGACCACGAAGGACTGGTGACTCAGCACCGCAAAAATGTTCGTTCCCAAGCGAATCTGTCCTGTAGTCAGCTGGGTTTCAGGACAGAGCTCAAACTTGGCTACTCCACCTGTTGAGATTGTTGGCCAAGAAATAGCTCCGACGCTAACTGCTGCCAAAACCACGTTTTATCCGTTTCTACACCTGTTCAATAAACAAGATGCAGTCTGTAAATCACGCAGCATCAGAGTTGCTGAGCGGTGTATCTGGCTTCACCTGCAGGTCAGTTCAGTCACATTTCTTATCAATTTCTTTAGTTTTTCGTCTTTGTTTCCTCGTATGTGAAGAGCATTACGCCTAAAAACACATGCTCTTCATCCTCAGTGAGTCTTTTCGTGCGAGTTCAAGTAAAGGTTAAATTCAAAGTTATGTCCGAAATCTAGGGTACATCCTATACCCCCAGAAAAGGTGAAGGCTCCGCAGCTCTTGCATGCCTAAACACTCACTCAGTGAAGGAAACAGTTTATTGAGGAAACAGGGAGTGGAGCGCCTGTTTTCCTGAAAAATATGGCCGTGCCTCACAGTGAAGATTTACCGATCTGTGTTCCAGATTGTTACTTCTGAAACACAGATTATACCTTTTTTCCCAGAGGAATGCTTCATTTAGGGCAACAAGGTGGTCAACTTCAAATTTTGATCAAATTTCACTGTTCAAACACACACAACTACACTCAGTTCGCGCTCACAGACTTATTATCCGACGCACACGTGCACATGCTGAAGTGAGAGACCCCTGGTCTCGCCTTGCCACCGCTCTTACAGATTCACTGAAGCAATTAGTTCTGCTTCCTCAGTCCGGACTGAAGTATTTAAAAACATCAGGCCGCACCCAGGGCGTTCTATCTTAAATTATACCAGTTCTACCAGAGGCAAAAAGTGTCCCTTATATGTACACCCTTTAGTGTATGTTTAATCAGCTGATGTTTTCAAGAGACACATACAACTTCACTTAACAAGTGGTTTGCAATCTTCAAAGAACAAGAACAGAGGAAAACGAGCAGTAGCAATGTGGAATCCATGATTAAAAAAACACCATCACTGGATACATGGCTTGGTCATAAGACAATTAAAACAACCAGTTTCAATCCCTGCTACAGCATACAATGATATTTAGTGCGGTACAATTGGAGCTCACTAATGCTCTTGTGGCTGAACGGGACTAAATCCCTGCAGCCGGGTTCCAAAAGATGGTGGAAAGCCTTCCCTGAAGAGAGTGAGCTGTTACAGCCGCAGATTAATGCCCGTGGTTTTGGAATGACATCAGCTGTCAACTATAATGTCTGGGTGTCCATATACATTTGGCAGTATAGTGTACGTCTATCATTGTGTTGTTCAAGTCTTAAGTTTCATTTCTTCCAACCACTGACTTTTGGTTCGGGATTGGCAACCTACATAATAAAGCCCCATAAGGCAAATGTGTTTCTGTTTGTTTTTGCAGATAGGTAGGTGTCACATGCTTCCAAATGGTGGTTATTTCTTTTAAAGCTGCGCTGTAGTAAATCTTGTTGATATACACCTCTGCCTTCCAAGAACACAGCAGCAGGGAAACAACTTCATAAAGCCGCATTTATTGGATAATTGGTCCTTCAAATGGCTTCAAGCTGTCGAAGGATGGCCATCCAACAGGCAGCAGGCCGGAAAATGGGAGAAAAGAGGAAAGTCTAGGGGGGGGAAAAAACAAAAAAAACAACAACTAATGTCCTCTTTAACGTCCTCTTAACCAAAGGCTAAAATCACTGTGTGGAAGTGAGGGTTTCACCCTGAAGTTATAGCAGACACAAAGCTGTCAAGTAAGACAAACGGCCTCAAATACACAACAGCAATTCTCAACTTTTTTTAATGAACATTTCGTTGTGATGCATGGATAATTCAGCGGAGCACAGCCAGTTTAGAAGATTAAGAAAACAGTCTGATCTTCCAAGTCCAAGCAGAGCCGTTTTCAAGTCCTTCTGAGACCAAGTCTGAAGTCTGAAGTCTAAAGTCATTCAGGACAAGTCCAAGTCATGATTCAAGGTTGTCACAGCAAGTCGAATCTCAAGTTTGTCGGATCAAGTCTCAAGTCAGATATTGAATCATTCCAAGTCCAAGTCAAGTCTCAAGCTCTTTAGGCTATAGTCATTCAAGAAAGGTCAAAGTCATGTTTCAAGGTTGTCAGATCAAGCCTCAAGTCAGGTATTGAGTCATTCAAGACCAAGTCCGAGTCAATTCTCAAGCTTTTTAGGCTAAGTCCAAGTCAAGTCTCAAGTGATATGAAACAAGTCCAAATCAAGTCTCACACTTGTCAGAGCGAGGTTTAAGTCAAGCCTCAAGTGTTTTGTCATTCGAGACAAGTCCAAGTGAATTATTACTAAGTCCTTTGGGCTATGTCCAAGTCAAATCTAAAGAGATCTGATACATTTCCAAAACAAGTCTCAAGCTGTGTAATGTTGAGGCAAGTCCAAGTCACTTCTTAAGTCCTTTTAGGGTAACTCTAGTCAAGTCTATAGTTATTCAAGAAAGGTCAGAGTCATGTTTCAAGGTTGTCAGATCAAGCCTCAAGTCAGGTATTGAGTCATTCAAGACCAAGTCCGAGTCAATTCTCAAGCTTTTTAGGGTAAGTTCAAGTCACATCTAAAGAGATTTCATACATTTCCAAAACAAGTCTCCAGCCATGTAATTCTGAGGCAAATCCAAGTCAATTCTTAAGTCCTTTTAGGGGTAACTCTAGTCAAGTCTGAAGTGATCTGAGACAAGTCCAAGTCTCAAGTTTTCCTGAACGAATTGAAAACTTGATATTTCCAATCTTTGAATGCAGACCGTTTCATCTTTATTTCATCACCTGTTAAAGCTGTTTTGAAAGTATTTTTACATCACTGAGACAAAGGTCCTTCCAACGCACAGGTCTAAAGCTTAATATTCAAGGCGTGAGGCTCAGTAAGGTCTCAGGCTGACAGCGAAGTTCAAGTCCAGTCTCAAGTTTGTCCTAAAATGCTTTGATGTTGATATTCACAGCGAACGGAATCGCGATCACAGTTTTAGCTACAGGTTGCTGGTTTGTTATTTAGCTTAAACTGGACGAAGGGAGGGAGGGAGGGAGTGGGAAGAGACAGAGGGAAAAGAGTAGAAAGGAAGAGGGAGAACAATGACGGAATGAAAGAATGGAAAAAGAAAGAAGAATGAAAAGGGGAAAAAGTGAGAGAGAGAGAGACAGAGAGAGAGAGAGAGATGTTTGGAGTGAGGAGTTCTTGCTATTCAGAGTCCTGACAGTGTGGAATGTGAGAGGGGAGATCAATGTGGTATCTCAGACACACACTCAGGCTGCCAGATGTTCTTTGGCCAATGAGGAGGAAGGGGTCTGGTCTCCTCAGGTCAACCCACATGCATCTCAAACACACACACACACACACACACACACACACACTCAGAGTCAAGATCTGACCTGTCTTCCTCTCAGCAGCCACCCTTCCTTGCTACACTGACCAAAATTCACTGTTTTATCAATGAAAGGTTCACAGCTTGCAGCTCTACGTTCCCCTGAGCAAGGCACCAACACTGCCAGGGTTCCAGGGCTCAATGGAAAGCTCAAAGTTCAAATCTACAGAAGCTCCTTTTAGCAAGGCACTTAACCCAACAGTCACAGTGTGTGTGTGTGTGTGTGTGTTTCAGTTTATCAGTAAATCAATACGATAAAAAATGAAATAAAAACAGTGATAATAAAACCAAATCAGGTTTGAAGAAATAAATGTTAAAAACTACAATAACACAACTGTTACTGTCCGTGTCAAATCTTGGGCCTCCGCCGCTTTGAGCCAATCAAAATGACTCCTCGGGGGGGGGGGGGGCAAAACTCAGCTGATCAGAAGAGAAACCCAGAACATCAGAGGTCAAAGGTCAGGATCAGCTACAGGGGTGTATTACTGATGCTCGTAGTGAGTCACCGCCGCTCCAGCAGGCCTTTAGAAAAAAAAAAACCCGCCTAAAACAAGCCGAAACACACTGGGACTACTGCGAAATAAACAAGTTTCACACCGGACCAAAACACCAATTAAACGTCAGGGAAGGAGATCCGAATTAACACAAACACAGCCGGAGATGGTGGCATAAATTTGCCGCTGATATCGCTGTGTGTTTGAGAGAAACTGTGTGTTTTGGAGGGTGTGTTTCTCTCTCCTGTTTTTCTTTGACACGGATGAACAAAAACACACACTTCTCTCTTTTTCTCTCCATTTTCTCTCTCTCTCTCTCTCTCTCTCTCCATGAACACACACTCACAGTACACACACACACACACACACACATATACACACACATACACTCTGTCTGGCCCGTCACAAGACCAGATGGCACTAGGGGTGTTCCAGACAATTTACAGTCTGTGTGTGTGTGTTTGTGCACGTATGTCAGTATTTGTGTATGTGTGTGTGTGTGTGTGTGTGTGTGAGAGAGAGGAAAAGGGGGGTTGGTTGGAAAATATATCTCCTACACACACACACACACACACACACACACAGGGACTTGGCAGTGCCACTCTGGTGCCAGCGCTGCCAAAGACTGAGAATAAAACAAAAGCGGGGACGAACCATCGCGCCGCTTCCCTCCTCGATCCCACCCCTCACTCTGAAACAGATGGTTTAGCCCGCTGATCTCTGCGGCGTGAAGGTTCACTGTGTCTCTGGCAAGTCAACTCACATCCCATTTGTACATTAAACACCTTTAACAAACAGATTCCGAGGACACGCGTACGTAAAAGGTTTTAAGAGGTGACACGCTCGGAGAAGGGGGGGGGGGCAGAAGGGAGCAACGGAGGAGAAATAGGACGCATGCGGTGAGGATGGGGAGGAAACAGGATACTTTGATCTCCAGGCTACTCGGAAAGGCCAACATTTGGCACCTTAGTTGCACAGCGCATGTTTAAGGACAGTTAATGTGTTCCCCACAATTTGAAATAGTTTGAGTTTTATGCCTGCATGTCCACACTCAGTAGATATCTTTAGATGAATGGAGAGAAGAGGGAGTCTGCGTTCCAGGGACATCAGAGCCATGTTGATTATTAGCCCGGCTAAAAATGGGAGTCTTCACATCTGACTGTGAGCCTTATATTTAATGGACAGCTATAAGGGCGGTACCGGCCTAAATGAGCATATTTCCTCAATAAGGATATAACAAACGATCCTGATAATTGTATAATAAACGCTTCAAATTTAACTTTCATCAAGGTTGTTTCATTATATTCTTTTATTAATTCCTCAGTTTTCTTGGAAAGCTGTAAGGTCTTCCTTTCTCAAATCTTTCTTTTTTAGCTTACAGTTAAGAAAAAAGAAAACTACATCTCACACACACACTCAGCCACGAGGTCAAATTCGAGGGCGGACAAGCTCGCGTTTTTTGTGTTGAGGTCAAAAAGGAGGAACTGGAATGGGAAATGTGCGATAAGAGCAGGAAGGAACGGCGTAGATATTGACGGTTGGAAGGAAATATAAAGCAAAAACGAATAAAAACAAACACATCACATGGCCACAGGATGTTTTGCAGGTAAAGTACCTCGATAGGAGTCATGATGAGGACAATATGTGAGTCAACAACAGTTTGCTGGTGTAGCTGCAGCCGGGGACCTCCGAGGAGGAGGAGGAGGAGGAGGAGGAGGAGGATGAATGGGTGGAAGAGGAAGAGAGAGAGCAAAAGAAAGGGAACAAAGTGAATGAGGAAAAACAGGAGGGAAAGACTGGACAATGAGACCAGGTCAAGCCTAGTCCATGGCTGGTCAATGTGCTACACTGAGGCCAAATTGTTACAAGGACCGTCAGTGGAGCTGCAGTTGCAAGAACAATGCTCTCCACTCTACACTGCGTTTGTGCTCGTGGATACTGGATGGATCCCCAGTGGGACATGGACCAGCCTGCTTCTCCCTTATCCCACCTAGCAATAGCCTTAGAGAGCGAAGCCCGTATGAAATAGAACATCAGTTATTTAGAGTATAGGCACGGCCCACCCAGCCTCTGGGTTCTGGGCCCCACTGATTCCTTAAACCAGCGGAGGTAAAAAAAAAAAAAAAAGCAAGTGGGTCTTCAATGCTGCGCGAGCGACGGATGAACCCACTAGCGCTAGCCTTAGAGGGCTGCGTCTGTTCTCACAGAATCTGTAGTTACGGTACGTGAAGCGGCCAATGGGAACACTCCAACACTAAAACCGACCAATGGTGTAACTTCATCACTGAGTCAATCGGTCAACTTGTCAGCAAAAAGAAAAGATATGGGGACATAAAGGACAGAATGAAGATGGACCAAAAGGTGAGGAGGGGAACAAGGGAGAAGGAGGACAAATCATTAAAAAGCGATAAAGAGAACAGGGAAGGAAGCTGAGGAAGAAGAGATGACAATGTTAAGAGGGAGGAGGAAGAGGAGGACAACAGTAGGGAGGAGAAAGGACGAAGAAATACAATGAAAATAAGGCGAAGCAGGAAAAGGAAAAAAGGAAGATTGAGAGAAGCCAGAGGAAAATAGCTTCAGGAACAAGATGAAAGTGAGGTGGAGAAGAGATAGGAGGCTGATGAGGAAGAGGAGTGAGTTTAGGACGAGGATGAGGAAGGGGGGGGGGGGGGGGGGCTGAGGAAGAAGGGATGAAAAAGGACAGGGAAAGAGGAGGATGACCAGAAGGGAAGTTAAAGGATGAAGGAATAAGACGGAAATTAGGCCGAGGTCGAAGAAGAAGACACGGACGGAAGGGAAGAAGGGGGGTACGGTTCAAACGAATGAAGGAGGAGGAGGAGGAGGAAGAGGAGTGATGGGGTGAAAACAGCGAGGAGGAAGAGGAGGAGTAGTAATGTGCTTTGGTAAAATGTAAGTACGAGGAGCCTGACGAGCGGGGAGGTAGAAGGACGAAGGAAGAAGAAGAAAATGAGGCGGAGAAGGAAGGAGGAGGATGTGAAGGAGTCTGAAGAGGAGGAGGAGGAGGAGCTAGGTTAGGACGAAGAGCAGAAGGAGGTAGAGGAGTGGTGACGGGGCAAAAAAAAAGAGGGCGGAGACGTGGGTGGAATCAGCTGCTCCGACAGCGACACATTTGATTCCCAAACCTTCGTCTCCTCAATTAACAGCCAGCGTTTTCACATAACACACCTCTTCTGCCTTCACTTTAGCCACTTACACACACACACACACGCACACACACACACACACACACACACACACCACACACCTTCGCACACACTCTCACCCCTCATTTGCCATACACAAACACACACAAGTTCAGATGCCGACGTTAAACTCCCAAAACAATTTAGCTTGTCACACACTCGCACTTACAAGCATATACACGCACACACACACACACACACACACACACAAACGCACACACACACACACACACACACAGACCGCCGCCTCCCAGAATAAGTTGGCTGCCTCTAATTGGAGTGGTGTTTGTTGCGGAGAGGTGTTGAGCGCCGCTGTAATTGCCAGGCAGGCTGGTTGACGTTGCCTGTCTCTTTATTTTTTAAGGACTGGGTAATTAGGCACGGTGACTGCGATTGTGCCGCCGCCGCCGCCGCCGCCGCCGGTACGAGCGAGCAGGTGTGGGGAGCGAGCGCCGAAACACACGACGCCTCGCCGACGTCACAGTGGGAGAGAAGGGCTGTTTACCGGTGACAGGGGAGGGGTGGCGGGGGCCGGACCTGTGAGGTTTCACCAAAAGATACTGAAGATGGAGGACTGAAAACATGTTCTCCACAGGAAGGAGGGGAGGGGAGGGGAGGGGAGGGGGGGGGGGGTTATCAGTCTACTTCAGCTGATTGGAGGAGAGGAAACGAGCAGATTGTGTGACTGAGCAGGAAAAGAAAAGATGCCGATATTTTCATTAATGTGACTAATGCCTCAACAACACTAAATGCAAACGTCCGCATGCTAACATGCTCACTATGGCAATGCTAGCATGCTGAGGTTTAGCAAGTGTAACGTGTATGCTAACATTTGCTGATTAGCACTTAGCAAAAAGTACAGCTGAGTCTGAGTCTATCATCAGTTTAGAATAGAGCTTAGAGTCAGGGGATCACCACAGTGATCCCAGTTGATCCCAGCCCAAATTCATCCAGATGAATCGATCCAAATCTCATGCCAATCCATCCAATAGCTGACATGGGTGACGTTTCATTTAAAGCCACAAATGTCAACCTCACGGTGGCGCAAGAGGGAAAGTTGAAGGGTCGCCGGCATCGTCAGGATTCGCCCTCTGGGGACCGTGGCTATCTGTGCCAAATCTCATGGTAACAGTTGCCAAGGCGAAACATGGATCCGAAACAGCCATCCCTAAGCTAGCTAGCCGCCAGCGTGGCTAATGGAAACACATTCGCTCTGGCGAGATCGTCGCTTTACTTCACTTACAAACTCACGAGTACCTGATCAGCGGGTCGAAACGTCCTCATGAACAGAGAGACGGCAATCTACTGGAAACCTTTTACTGGGACAGCTTAGCATAGGCGGAAATCGCTCTTGACCGCGCAGTCAGATTTTGGCCGCTACCCAGATCATTCTTCTCCTCTTGCAGCCATCTTTATTTACATTTATTTCCTGCGTGTGCAATGCATGATGGGAGTTAGCTATTGGTAAGTGACCACTACAACAGCAGCCTGGTTCCAGACTCTCTCCTCTCCCCACATCTCCGATTTAGTCTAGCGTTGCGATCATTGTCCCCATGTGGGAGACCAATCGAGCCAATAACGGCTTTGTAAGAGGGCTCAAGTCTTCCTGTCCCAGTGCAGGAAAACGGCAACCGAAAGGCAGCCTTAAATTAACTTCTTCAACTGACATGACATCAGAAACAAGTAACCGCTACCACAACTTCTATGTCAGATGAAAATAGCGTCAATGGGAAAGATGCGTCACTCGCTACTGACACTTCGGTCCAGTCATCAGACTAACGGTGTTGCATTGTCAGATATTCAGAATATACGTCGAAAATAAATAGCTGCTATAGACTTCATATTCGCCCTATGAAAAGGTGCAGAAAAACACTTGTTCATTTTGCTGTCTGTCTCCCCGACCACTCTCCAGGAGTTAATGACTGGTTTATACTTTGAACATACTAATCAGACAGGTAACCTGCTGCAGGTGTACAACAGATGCTTCCCGAAAAACAGTCACTTCTGACTCCAGCCAGGAGCAGATGACGACCAGCAATTAAACGCTGGCTGCCTGTCGACATCTCGTCGTAGCGCTTCAAAGCAACGAAACGCGAACACCGGCTGCTGACGCGCTCGACCAAAACCCTGGAGAAGCCAAACCCATGAACACACTTATATTTGATTATCTTTGAGCTGCCTCTGACATCCATTTGTAACAGTTCCAACACAAGTGAGGATCGCTTTGGCGATTTGCAGGTCAGGCGAACGTTTTCTTTACACATCCAGGTGGTACGTGATCACCGTTTCAATAGCATTTCACTAAATGTGGGTCAAGGTTTCCAGTTTTAGCTAGCCTGCGACCTGAAATATACTCTCTGAAAAGTTATATGTAACCGAGGTATCTAACAAATGTACACGTCTAGACATGTCACTATACTCAAAGGGGACCATAACCCAAAGCAAACCTCAACACATATAAGTAAAGCAAGAAATAATAATAACTTAACTACCGTACGTCCCGCCGAACTCAGCTCGACTAAACGTGAACCGAAGGGACCAAACAGAAGACATCGTAAACTAATCTAAACTTAAATCTAAGCAGCTCAGCCCAGCTCGGCACATCTCAGCGTCGCCTTTGGGGAAAACATATGGAGCTCCGACTCGGTAGCAAGCCGGCCCGTCGAAGCAAGCGGCACGTCAATCTCCTGAGCTTTGGAGGGGGTGGGGGGGAGAAAACACAAATCCACACCGAGTTCTCACAGACGCTAACCTTGAAATCACTGCCATTATTAGCGGAGTCATTATTAGCATTAGAAAAGCAAATGGGGCTAATAATATTTGCCATTATGGCTAAAAACGCCTATTAATCCCTAATCCGCACCACAATTAAGAGCATGGTTGGGTGTTTTTGTGAGTCGTTCTGCGTCTCCTTGCCGGAGAAACGAGACAAATTAGCAGCCTCAGAGGCAGAGGAGAAGGTGGGAGGGTGAGGTATTAAGCGACTGGCTCCTGCTCCGCTCTCCATCTCTATTTTGAAAGCGATCAGCCGGGGTGTCTTTGAGTGACAGGCGTGACGGAGGCAGATTTGACTGGATAGAGACAAGAGGGTGGCGGTGGGGGCGTCGCTCGCCGCGCTGAAGCGCGTTATCTGTCTCGGTACAAGTGCATCATATCAAAACGGGAGAGGGGATATTATTAAAGCAACCCCCCCCCCCCCTTTTTCTTTTTTTCCCCTCCGCTGTGAACTGTGACTTAATAAGCTATGCCAATTAGGGGAACAAAAATCAGGCGTGCCATCGGGCCTGTATCTATCCTTGCCCAAATTTCTCTGCTAATGCGTGAAGCTCGCTGGCAGAGAGCGACAGCGCTGCTGTGTTTCTCTGTTTGGCTTCGGCTTTTGACGAGGAAAAAAGGAAGAAGAGGAAGGGGTGGAGGGTGGGACAAAAATAATATAAAACAGGATAAAGCTTATTGATTTTTGCCGTCGTCTCCCTGAGAGTTGATGGGTTTTTTTTCTCGAAGTCTGCCAATATTCAATATTCACTCAGACGATTTCATTTGGATGACATCGAGGGTCCTGAAGACTTCAAACTGTCCAGTTTCTCACTCGAAAAGACGGAAAAGCTCTTTTCTTGTTAATAACCTTGCAACCCGTCGGATGAAGCTGAGCAGTATTTCAGTATTATTGTTGATTGCATTTCAACAGCTGCTTTCTGCAAATCTCCGTTGTGCAAATCGATGATTCTGAGCGGAAAACAAAAAGAAAAATCGAAATGTTTCCAGAGTTTGATAGTTGAATGTGTCATTTTGCATACATCTGCCGCATCACGGCGTACGTCAACGATCATGATGATAATTTCAACATGTCGGCCGGCCCCACCTTCAGAGCTCACACCTCTGAGGGGAACCCCCATGCCAAGTTTGGGAAGCACTGCTGTAAATGACTTGGACTTGACGCCACAGACTCAGCCCTGCTGACGTAAATACTCCCTAGTGATGCGTAATGAGATCCACAGACAGGTTAGGGAAGTCAGAAAGTCCTGCTCCTTCAATCCTTCCTCCATTCCCTTTCTTCCTTCCCTCCTTTCCTTTCCTCTCTGTCTTCTTTCTTTTCCTTTCTTTCTTCCTTTGACCTTTCCTTTCCTTTCCTTCCTTCCGTTCCCTTTCCCCCTTTTCTCCTCTTCCTTCCTTTCCATCCTTCCCGTTTCCATCTCTCCTTGCTTCCTCCTACAGTTCCTTCCTACCTTTCCTTTCTTTCGCCCTACCTTAACTTTCCCTTTTTTCAACTTTCCATTCTTCCCTCCTACCTTTCCTCCCTTCCTTCTCGTTCTTTCTTCCTTCCTTTCTCCCTTCCTTTGTTTCTCTCTGCTGACACTTAAGGAAACATTTCCTCCATCTCTCGTTGCCAACTTTATGTTCCATGGCAACGGGGGATGATGGTTTGCCCTTCCGCCCCCAAAGCTTCCTTCCCAGCCCCCTCTTTCCCCAACTACACACACACACACACACACACACACATTCAAAATCTCTTGAAATCTCTCACACATTTTATGCTCAACACTCATTCTCCTACAAACACACACACACACACACACCTCAGCCCCTTTCCAACACCATTGACAGGGAGACAAACAGCGGATCTGAGAGGTTATAACAGCGTAAAGAGAAAAAAAAAAGGAGGAAAAACACCAAAACCAGCCAAGACCTTAAATAGACGAGTGGCGGTGGCGGCGGTTTTGACAGGCAGAGTGAAGCCGCTCGCTGAACGGCTTCATCCAGGAGGAGATTAGAAACACACACAGAGTTTGAAGTGTGCATTATCTTTCCAGGGATGATCCCGAAATAAACAACAACGACGGCGAAATCTCCCCAATAATTAAAAAACGCTTAATCCACTTCCTGGTTGGTGATGACCGTGGGCTGAGCGTGTCAGCCGGGACTCCTGGATTGTGCGGCGTTTATGTTTAGACGCTTTTGTGTTTTGAGGTGAATTTATCGCCAAAAAATATACTTGAGCACTTGCGTTGAATGAGGAGAGGGCTTCAAATCCCAAATTTATTCACAGCATTGTGTGAAGGTTGTCATTTCAAAATTCAACCTCTGCACGGGGAGACGTGGTTGGAAAGAAATGTCACTACTTATCCTCAGAAGCATCACATAAACCAAATCCTAAAACCTGCTTTCATTCCTCTTGCCTCTCGGCCTGACTGACATGTTATTTTTACTCAACACTCGTGTATTTCGTGCTTTCGCCCAGACCCGTGTCGTCTTCCTCAGCGCTGTTTGGCAGCCTCCACCTCTTTTACGAAAAAGCAGTTTTGGGACAAACTGTTTTCTTTGTGTTGCGGGATTTCTGCGTCGTGGCAAAAAAGATGGGATTAAGCGCGAGGTAGCGTGGTGCCGTGGGGCATCGAACCCCAATATTTACTTACTTTTTGATTCGATATTTACGGATTTGAATCATAATTTTCCTATTTTAAACTGTATTTTAGTGGGTAAAGATCTTGCCTGTGTTCAGTCAAAATATTACATTTGGCTAGTTTGGATTCTTTTATTAAATAAAAAAAAACGTATTGTTTCGGTAATTGTACCAAAAGTCAGGTGTCATATCAGCACGCACAAAAAAATTCAAAACTATTGTGGAGTCCCCGAGTCAGATGTGTTTGAGTGAGCTGAAACTGGTGCATGTGGAGTCACTGTAATGTGGAAGGACTTTAACATCTTTTACTGGCAGTGTTGCCAGATTTAACTTAAAGGAAATAGCCCAATCAGATCCCTGAACCTGCCCAATTGTCATAAAAGTAATCCAGTGTCTTAATTACATATATATATATATATAGATAGATACATTAAAAAAATATATATTATGTAGCTGAATGAGTGCAAGAAGAAAAACAATAAAAAAACTGTTTTATTTGTATAATTAGGAAAATGCAAAACCACAATTACAATAGCACAATAATAAAGCAATATCTTCACCAAGTCTTTTGGATAACATTACATTAAAGGCCCCCTCCACTCAAAAAAATATGTTTTTCTTCTTGTTCCTACAGTTGGATGTTTGAGCTTCACTGTGGAGAATGACCTATGTGCAGAGTTTGACACTAGAAGGCTGCTTTCACGTTCATCTGCTGAAAGTGCAAAGCTTCTCTGCGCTCGCTGAACATCTGGCTTTAAGGGGCGGGGCCTACGAGCATGATTTGTGACATCGTGAACAGTTTGGAAGCCAATCCTGGTCCAGTTCGTATGTATGTAGAAACTTGAAGCCGCCAGTGCTCATACGCTGAGAATGGACTTCACAGTGAAGTAGGAGACAACTTGTGTCCAGCAGGACAACTTGAGAAATGATCAACATTTGCATATTCATAGATCCTGGAATTTTTAATGAGCAAGAAGGAGTAGGTGCCTTTTTAAGGATTTTGATGTAGAAATTATACTTTTTTCTTGCAGATGAAATGTCAGACACACACTATTGTTCCAAGCAGACTGTTTGTATATATGTTTTAATACATGTCGGGGGGGGTCTTTAAAAGTCTTTTCCTTCCTTTCCTTTCCTTAAATAAACAGATGGAAGCTTTTACAGGCAATTCTATCACAGAACTGAATGAATAATAATTTGAATATGGAAGGCAGTTGTAATAAACTGACTTGTGTTTCCGCCATCACTAAATGTATTTTTTTGAACCAAAGACACGACTATTAACCTGAACCTGTGTGGACCGGGGTTCAGCGTTGGCGCGTCCCAGCCCCTGGCCTCGCCCCAGCCTTTGGAAACCGCCGCTCTCATGGTTGTGTAGGTCTATAGAGTTCTAATTAGCTGCATTCACTAACAGCGCCGGGCTCATCAAAATGCCGAGGCCTGCAGAAAGCCACAGCAGGGGTGAGCCGAGTGTGTGCATGTGTGTGTGTGTGTGTGTGTGTGTGTGTGTGTGTGTGTGTGCGTTGCATCTTGTACATGTGGGTGTTTGGATGTGTGTGCACGGGAGTGTGATTTGTGCACAGGCATGAGTGCATGTGTGTGTGTGTGTGTGTGACACCAGTGTGTGTTCCTGTATCAAAAGAAAAAGAAATAACAAACAATCCCAAAATGAAGATACACATCGAAGCAGCGAACCGAGGCCTAACAACCGCTACAAATTCTACAGAAACGGAGCCCTTTTTCCCCCCCCCAAAATCGCAACATTTGTCGTCCTCCCTTGCATTTGCATGCACGGCACAGCAGCAAAACGACACCACCGAAACCGCGGAGCACAAACGACAACAACAACAACAACAACAACAACAACAACCGCAAAACGAAGCAGCAAACAAAGCAGACGTCTCGGCATCTCTCTGTTTTCCAGCCAACAAACAAAATGGCTTCCGAGCGCCGTTTAGAGGTAAATAACATGAGCGGGAGACCTGGCTTTTTTCTTTTTCTTTTTTTTTTCTTTCTTTTTTCTGTGAAAAGCTTCCAGAAAAGATTTTTTAAAAAAGGAGGCGGCCTCCCGGTTTGAGTTTGTACAGACGAGGCGGATGGTATAGAACATAACACACACGCAGTGCAGTCAAATGCTGGAAAATACATGCAGTACAACCTACACGCTGATGTACATGATCACGGCAAAGAGGTAAAAAGCAGAACTGTGCATCCAACCGTGGAGAAAGCAGGAGGAGCGGGAGCTCTACAAGGTGGAGAATCTGTCTTGATGTAATGAAACTACACCGAACAAACAACACGTGATCGTCTTCAGCTGGTTTAACATCAGTCAGCAGCTCTGCGTCTCTTATCTGTCCACAGAGAACCTGCCGGGCTACAAATACTAATCTATAGAGACGTCTGTTTGCTCATCCATTGATCCTGATCAACTGACCACGCATTTCCGATCGACCAACTAGCTCACTCAGCAACCGAAAGTTATTAAGTTTTAATAATATATAAAAAGAACAACATCGATCAGACACAAAAATATGATGTGAGCAAGAGGCCACCACTGGTTCCTGGTCCCCCTACAGCACAAGCAGACATAAACACACCTCACCAACTTGTTCACAGCTCACTGGCTGACTAACTCGACGAGCAACCGGCCGACTCACTCCCGAAGCAGGCGTTAACAGAACAGGAAGTCCAGTTTCGGGCAAGAGATCCACGAGTTAAAAGGCTCAACAGACACCAAAACTTTACAACTCTGGAGAGTCACAGCGGCGATTATTTGATCTTTCGTAGCGATGATCGGCAGGTAAACAGCATAAACGCGTGCGTTTGCATTTGCAAAGTAATCCACCGGGAATGCAAATTGAGCCAGGCTGACCTTTTTCCCGCTGGACGACCCTGCAGTTCTGTTTTGTTTTTTAGCTGGAACCCTCCGCGTTGGCGCTCCTGCTGCTTTCGCGGGGCTGGCCTCGGTCCTATTGAATGGCCTGAGCGACTGGCTGACTCAATCAATCAATCAATCAATCAATCAATAACACACTGAGTGGCTACACACTTCACTAACGAACTCACTCGCTGGCTTCCAGACTGACAGGATGGAAGCGTGAATGAGTGAGACTGAACGAACGACACAATCAAATGAAGCGTCGCCAGCAACAGGCAAGTGTGACGGATCGATCTCAGCCTCACGTTGATTAATTGACGTTTACCATCTTAAAAATATGAAAGTTAAGTATGGATACATGAAGGTAAGACGGATTATGTTCCTCTGTAAGCCACGTAAGCTAATGTTACGCCCTTGAGTACAGCACTTAGTTACATTCCACCTTATTTACTTATTTACCGACTGACTGACTGACTGAATGAATGAATGAATGAATGAGACACAGACTCCACAACTAAACAGGAGAGTGAATAAATCGTTCATGGACTGAAATGTAGAAACAAAACATCTGACTGAACTGCCGGCTGCACAGCTAAAACTTTTCGAAACGTTTCAAATTCAAAGCCTACCACGTCCCACCGCTGATGAAACCAAACTGAAACCTGTTGGACACCAACAAAAACACAGTGAACTGATCTCCACAGCACGCACACACACACACACACACACACACACAGAGAGAGAGAGAGAGAGAGGCAGGAAAGAATGAGAGCAGCAAATCAGAAAAACAGGAAGTATCCTTCAGGGATGAAGTTGAGCAGCTGAAAAACAAACCTGTCGCCCCAAAATGAAGACACGCGAAAAATCACCACATTCACACGTCATTGAGGATGACAAACCAAATGGTACATGGACTGCACTTGCAGGGCGCTTTTCTACCTTAACGGACAAAGAACCCTACAATGGGCCTCCCATTCACCCATTCACACGCATGAACGGAGCTGCCACGCGAGGCGTCCATCAGGAGCCACTTAGGGTTCAGGGTCTTGCCCCAGCGACACCCTAACCCTACCTCCGAAGCCACAGTCGCCCCAGCTACACATCGGGCACGGAAGGCACGGGTATATTAAAAGGTAAAATAAGCGTCCCACCTTGTCGCATGCTATAAAGCACGTAGCACATCTTCGTTAGGAATCAGTAGGCTTGGGGCTAAAGTGCCACAGACAGGGTAGGGAAGTATCAAGAGATGGACTAACGCATAATCAGATCCACATAATCAGACCAGGCCACCATGTTTGAGCAACATGTGACATTTTAGTACAGAAAACATCAACCAGCTCAACAACAATGCCAACCAGAATATTCAAAGAACGCATGAGCAAGTTTCAGCGTGGGAATTAAAAAAAAACGCTTGCAGCTTCTCAAGTCCCAAAATAAAAAGTGATCCATGAAGCAAAACAGTACAAAATCCCCAAAAAACTGCATCTGCATGTACAGAACATGGTTACCAACACAAGAAAATCCAAACAGCAAGCGAAGCAGCGGCGAGCAGGTGTAAAGAGGAAGAGGAGGAGGAGGAGGCGACTCAGAGAGGATTGAGGGGAAAAGAGAAGAAGAAGAAGAGGAGGAGGAGGGGATATAAAAAAGGAGAAGGCTGACGTACTTGAGCCGGAGAAATGTCCGCTCCCCAGGGAGGTCGGCCCGTTCTTTCCACTGCTAACAGGAGGGGAAAACATCTACAAGACAAACAGAGCGCACATTACCTCCGAGAGCACTGACACTGCAGACAGCAAGACACACAGAAAGCCTGACTGCAGCTACACGTGAAAGGCTTCATTCCAAAACGCCAGGGCAACATTTGGCTGAGCTGAACGCTGCTGCCAGATTCTAATCACGTTACAGTTAGGCCAGGAAACGTGATGTAAATTTAATGGTCGCTCAATGTTATCCATTTTCATCTTATCAGAGCATTTGTTTCTGCTTCTGAAGCCGTAGTTGCCTTGTTTTGGAAGGAAACTCTTTGGACGTATTGGATATTTACCAGGAAAACAAAAAAGGTCCATCATCACTAAGGCTGGGTATCGCTCGAAAAACACCGATCGGATACTTAAGTTTTGGTGCCAATATCAAAATGATATGGATGTTTTTTTTCATTTGACAAAAGGAGCCAAAGTTCTTATATGTGATATGTCTTAAATTGGCAAGATTTGAATTGAAGTCTGGAACTATCTGATCAAAATAATAACTCTGACCCAGGATTTGATGCCCACTGAGGTGGGACAAAGTTCTAAGTCAAGTCCCATGTCAAGGACAACAACTCCTGAGTCAAGTCCCAAGTCAAGACTAACGACAGGACAAGGCAAATCCTGAGTCCCATGGGAAGACAAGTAAGTCCCGAGTCAAGTCCTAGGACAGGTAAATCCCAAGTCAGGTAGTCGAGACCTACCAGTCCCAAGTTAAGTCCTAAGTCGAGACCAACAAGGCCCAAGTCAAGTCCAATGGGAAGACAGGTAAGTCCCCACCCAGTCGAGTCCCAGATTAAGACAGGTAAATATCAAGCTAGGACCCAAATCAAGACAAGTAAGTCAAGCCCAACAAGTCCCAAACCAGGTCCAAGTCCTCCTCAATAAGTCCGTATGTGCCCTTCGCCAATACCTCAATACATTTAAAGCAACATAAATAATAATAATAATAATAATAATAAAAAGAGTAACAGTCAGTGTCGTGAATTTGCAGAAATAATTATTATTTTCAAATAAACTTTATCACATTTCTGTTGGTCTTCACTGACAAACACACCTTTCCTTCCTGCTCACCTTCCAGCCCGATTGGCTGCTGCAAGATTGATTTACAGTATATCCGAGATTTTTACTTTTTCATACTTTTCATGTTTCATTTTTAGGCCTTGGTGAGAATATTAAGTAATTAAGTAAGTCAAACAGCTAGAGATTCAAGTCACTAATCATTCGTGTTAAAGTCAAAGAGGAGGTGTTTTTTTTTTTTTTATTTTAAGTCAAGTCTAAAGTCAGCAGATTCATGAGTCAGACTCTGATCCATGTCGTGACTCGAGTGCACATCTCTTTGATGCCAGCTTTCAGTAACTTAATGCTATGGACATCGTTTGGCTCTGCACTCATGATGCACCGAGGTTCGATACCCAGCCCGAATGATCACGCAGACTCTCAGCTCAGAGCTGAGCACAGATATGAAGGGTTTATTTTCCAAAACACCGTGGGAATGTTTTTTGGGGGAAGCAGACAGAGATCAAATTCCTCATTCTGCATCTGTGAAAAATAAACAGGATCACTCAAATCACCCGCTCACCTTCATCGTAAAACGTGTTTTCATACAAAAGCGTCGCTCTCGCCAAATGTTGGGACGGCTCGTTTTGGAATGAAACGCTTCATATCTACTTCATATCTTGACTTGAACATATGAGATAATCATCAGAACTAGTTACCATCTGCTCAACACGTCTACGGGAAAATCAAGCCCACGTTACGACAGAGGCTGAGGCTGAACACTGATGCCTGGCGTCTCAGTGTGCGAGCTACTGTAAAGCTTCACAGGGAAGCGGCTCACGTTATCAAAGTGAGACATCTGACCCTGGCAGATAACCTCCCTGGATAAACATCAGGCCCCGTGTGTGTCTCGGCGTGTTTGATGGTGAAATCTCAGTGATCTCGAACGCACTCCGAGCCTCGCGCTTTCAGATGCTAAAAGCTTTTCAGGCATTTGAGGTTTTAAGGGACTTCTTTTTTTTTTCTCCCCCCTTTTTCTTTTGAATTGACCACAATGTAAGTAAATTAAACCTTGACTAAAACAAAAGATACTTGATCTGTCATTGTTCTTAATGCAGCCTGTGGGGGCCTGCTTGGATGCCGAGGCTGCCTAGTGCGTGAGATCTCCCCCGCGGCCGCGACAAATGAAGAGAGAAACAAATGTTTTTGCGAGGAAAGATCTCATTGGGGATTATTAGCAGGTCTATCGATATCCCGGTCGAAGCGCTTTGAGCTGCTGGTGTCAGCTTGTGGGGGCGTGCAAAGACAGATGATCGCATAAATTAATGCGAGCGGCCTGCGTTTATAATGAGAGGAGACACATTCTAGCTGCACGCTTGCCCTCCTTTGTTTGACTGTTTTTTTGTTTTTTTCAAGAAATATAATGTAAGACAGGCTTGATTGACATTTGTTGGTTGTTTTTTTTTTGGAAACCTGTAAATAAATCTAGCACAGGAAAAATGTCTCGAATATTCCTGTGATACACTTCAGGCACTCAAGAGCATGTCTTCTACACTAAATAATGATTTTGTGATGATTCTTTTTTTTTTGTACCTTTGTCCATGATTACAATCCTATAATATTCCTATAGTGACTTGAGAGTATGTCTGTGCCATTAATGAGGAGTTTATGGTGATTTAAATGGACCGTTTGTCATCTATAATATTACTATAGAGCTTTTTGTAATATTTATATACATATATATATATATATATAAAAATACAGAGGCTTAGGTTTTTTTCTAATAACAGGTCACTGAAACAGTTTATTCCTGTAATATTCTTAAATGGATTAAAACATGTTGGTGGCACTCAGTTATGAATTTAATTATCTTATTGCAAGCCGGCTTTAATAAATGTCACTATAATATTGTCATAATATAATGTTGTCACAGAGACTTGAGAGAGCGCGTGTGCCTCTATTTGGTGAGTTTGCAGTGATTTTATTGGGCTTTTGTCACCTATAATACCTCTATAGGGGCAGTGTATTTAGGCCTATGGTGAACACAGGTGTATACAGCCAAGACAGCACCTTTATTTATTCATTTATTTATTTTTTACTCACTTATTATAATATTGCTATAGAGGCGTATTATATCTGTGGTCCCGACATAACAGTGATCTTATTGCACGTCCTTTGTTTAAAAACCTCGCAGTAAAAGTCCTATAATACGGTATTCAGAGATGAACGTGTTTATGGCGTGGTGAGTCGAGACATACTGTATGACCTACAGTGTTTCCATAATATTGGAAAATCACTACAGTGCAGCTCTGGGTGCTTAATGTGCAGAATGGATTGCTTCTGAATTCAAAACTCCCATGATCGTCTTTATACTGTACACAGGCCTCAGCTGGGATTTTTACCATATTCGCTTATTGCATTAACATTCCAACAGAGACTGAAAGGTGCATTTATGGGGGATTTTTATCTGCTATTTGTTTTTTTTTTCTCTTTCTTTTGCATCTTGTGCAGCATCACCAGTAGCTGCTGATATCCTCTGATGTCATTGTGTCCATGCTGCCTCTCCTCCTTTCATAACAGGATTAATGTAAATCCGTTTTTTTTTTGTTGTTGTTGTTTTTTTTTTTTACTCTTCATTTTGGGGTGTTTCTGATTTTTTTTTTCTTCTTCTTCTTCTTCTTCTTCTTCTTCTTTCCTCCTCCTCTTCAGACCAAAGTTGCTCCCAGAGGAGGAGAGGCGCGGAGAAAACATGGCCGAGCGCGGGGGACGCTGTTTTCCTGTCCGCCAAGTTCTCCACACGGGGCTGCTCCTTAAAAACCCGAACTTTTTAAACGGAGTCTTGAGTTTGGGCATTTAACAGCCTGCTGCGGGGACATTTAAACTGCGGGGAGAAAGTGTGACACATTTCTCTCTTTTCGGCTGCCTGCCTGTCTGTCTGTCTGTCTGCCTGCCTGCCTGTCTCACTGTCTGCCTGCCTGCCTGTCATGCAGGTTCATGATTGCACACCGAGCCTCTTTTGCATCTGAAACATCCTGTACAACACGGTGCAGGGTGCATATGGAGCAGCCTCTAAACTCACACAGGCAACAACAAACAAACAAACAAACAAACAAACAAACAAACAAAATCATGGGCAAAAAGAATCTGGCTACACATGAAGGAAAAAGAAGGACTTAAAATGAGATATACTACCATGGATGTTGGGAACATTTTCAAATCGCTGTTTCGCATCTATAAGACAACAAAATTACCAATGCAGCATCACAATTCTCTGCACACACACACACGCACACACACACACACACAAACAAAACAAATGAAATTACACAACTAACAATATGCATTAACTGCAAGTCTGCAAGTTACTCTACATAAACTTTTTTTTTCTTTTTTTTTTTTTGTGTGTGTGCAAATAGTTGTAAGGCTAAGATATGCAGGTCGTATGTGCCGGTGCGACTCACACGTTAAAACAAGTGTTAAACAGCGGCTCGCCGTACGGAGCCCACAGGACGCGTTTACCGTCTTCTGCGGCTCTTGTTTTGTTTTTTTTTTGTTGTTGTTTTTTTGCACTGTCACGGTACTAGTCAAGTGTATTCATGTTAACAATAATACAAACAAAAAACCAAGGGGGGAGTCGCTTCCTTACCGCGCTGAAATCCAGTAAGTCACTCAGTTCCTTGTCTGTTCCCAAAGCTGCCATCCGCTGTTGATGATGCATTTTAGCAAAATCTCGCGGAACCTAGAAGCATGGAAACAAATGGGAGAGACAGCCTCGGCGGGTGGATGGATGGGTGGATGGATGGGTGGATGGATGGACAGAAGGGGGCAGATTGATAGACGGGGAGATAGATGAGGTGGGGGAGAGAGGAGAGGAGAGAAGAGAAGAGAGAAGGAGGAAGACCTCGGCTTTTTTTTTTTTTTTCCTTTTTCTTTTTTGTTGTTGTTGTTGTTGTTGTTGTTGCGCACCGCTCCGCTCCGCTCCCGGGTCTCTTTTATTTTCCTCCACAGCGAAATAAATCCCAGTAAAACAACCTCAAAGCCTCGATCACAAACCTAGTTTGCTTTCATCGTCCGAGCAGGGACTCAGCCCCGGGTTCCTGGTGTGTGTGTGTGTGTGTGTGTGTGTGTGTGTGTGTTTTGGTTTGTTTTTTCTTTTTTTTTGTTGGCAGCAGGAAATAAATCCCAAGAAAGAAAAAAAAAAAAAAAAAAAGCTGACAGGCGATTCAAAAAAAAAAAAAAAAAAAAAAGACAGGAGTGTGTGTGTCCCCCCCCCCCCGGGCCCCCCCCACCCCACCAAAAAAAAAAGCCAACCAAAGAAGTCCGACCTCTCTCCGCGTGAAGACGCAGTTTGTCCGCCGCGGCTGGCTGTCAGGCTCGCGGCGCGCGATATAAATAAATAACGCGCCGTGTCTCCGCGCGAGCCTCTCGGGGAGGAACGCGATCAACCTTCGAAATGTGCGGTGGTCGTTGTGTGCGTGCGTGCGTGCGCGTGTGCGCGCGTGTGTCAGAGGAAGAGTCCAAGGCGGGGTGAGCGCTGCTCCTGACCGGGCCGACGGGTGCCCTCCGCTCGGCTGCGCGGCTGCTGAAGATCCCCGGGTGCACGCAGGACGGCTCCCATGTGCGTCTGGCAACAGCCTCGGCGCGATAAGTGTGTCGGTGCGGCCACCTAGCTTACATTCCCGTCTAACGCCGCCGAGCACCGAGGAGCTGCTGCTGCTGCTGCCGCCGCCGCCGCACAGGAGAGAGCGGGTGGGGTGGTGGGGGGGGGGGGGGGGGGGGGGAAACGAGCCGGAGAAAAAGAAATACATTTTAAAAGAAAAGCGGGTTCGTGGCTTTGATTGATTGGCTGATTAGCGCGGTGATTGGCTGCTGGGACTGGGATTGGGTCAATTCGGCTAATTGGGGCAGGAAGAGGTGATCTTTTATTCTCGCCCCTCTGGAGTTTTGGGGAGTTGCAATGGTGCTTAAACAGAAAAAAAAAACTAAAAAAAAACTTTTAAAATGTATTTTTTTTAATATGTTACTTAAATAATAATTTGTGTATTTACTATTTCATGCTTGCATTTTTATTTGATTGATTTTTTTGGTTAGTCTATCTCTCTGTGCATCTTTCCTGATGTATTTTACATGCTTGACTTGCATGGTAACCCCCCCCCCACACACACACCATGGGTCACAACAGCACCAAAACCCACCTCTCTGGAAATACTTTGCAGTACTTTTGCAGCTTTTTTTTTTTTTCTTTCTTGTGCAGCCCACAGCCTGCAAGTCTAAAATGACTGGCCTATTTCTGCCAATTACACCCTGCATGTGTGGGTTTCTCTCACAGAGGGGAAAAAAAAGGCAGCAAAAAAAAAAAAAAAAAAAACCCCACACAGGTGCAGGTAGGACATAAAGGCTTATTTGTTGCCGTGTAAAAGTGGCCCTGCCTGTTGGCCCTATCACAGCCTTTCACTCCATGTAACAGCCTCTACAGAGAGCAGTGTGGACCCATTCGTTTGTGTTATGAAACACGTAAGTGCAGTGGAAGTGGACTGTAAACACACCACAACTCTCTTTTCCCGCTTTTTCCAAGTATCGGACCGAACCAAGCACAGCAGGAAACTCCAACCTCAGACCCCCCCCCCCCCCCCCGGGGGTTCTTTCAGAGTGGCCTTGAGTCAAAATGTCCCCAAGAAAAAGTTTTTTATCTGTCCAGCCCCGAGTCTTTTTAGGTCTCCACCACGCGACACATCTCATACCATGACACCAGACATGAATGGAGTGAATGTCGCGGCAGAGTTCTGACAGGATGACAGAAGTCCGTAAATGTTGACGTGACGCATTATCTGTCTGCAGAACAGTTAATCATAGCAACAGACTGACACCGTCGAGTGTTCTGCAAGTTCTGCAGAAGTTAGAGTGAATGGGCAACATGCAAAATCACTGAAAGAAACCCTCCCCCAAATGACAGAATAAGTCATTTGTTAGTACGTTCCAAAATGCTAAAGCTACTTGGTTACAGTCACGGTGAAAAGAAACCAACATCAACTAAGAATCCTGCTTAAAGTTATAATGAAGACGAAACAGCGGGTGTGTTTTTGATAACACAGGTTCCAGGGCAGTGCTGGAGTGCTGAGCATGGCAGAAAACACTGCCGTGATCAGCTACCGTCAGGAAACAACGACAACACGAGGAAGAGTGACGTGGCGTGTCTCTTTAGAGTGCAGCCAAACAAACTGTAGACCAAGAGGATGAATCACCTCACACACGCAACATTTCAACACGGACGCCCGTGAAACTAGACTGGCCCGAGCCGGTGCGACCACGGGGAGGGGCAGCCACGCGATTCTGAACTCATGGAGGGGGCCCGCCGCCACATTTGATAAACAAAAACAGATCCTCAGCAGCAACGAGCTCTAGCTAGTGCAGGGCGCAGCCGTGTCGGGTTTATGACGATCTTCCGCTCGTTTTATTTTTTTTACACCCCCTGGTGTTTTTGGAGAACATTGCAACGCGACGCCTACGGGCCTGCGAGCATAAACGAGGCTTAAGAAGGTGAACACCTAGCAGCTAAAGAGCCAGCTCATTTCTTTTATCAAGAATCTGTGGAGACCACATCGGAGCGAACTTGACGCTGGACTTGACGTGCATCAGGTGGACACAGATGCTCTCTCTGTCTGTAGGACGTGGGGGGGAAAACAAACAAACAAAGCAATGAATGCTGCTTTGAGGATTGCAACATAAATATATAGGTTGTTGTAAGCCGTTTTTGAACAAATGGCCGTGTCGACAGAGTTCTTACTGAGGACGGTCATAACAGAAGGTAGATGTTCCTGAAGAGGAAAAATCAGGGAGAAAAGTCTGTTCAACTGTTGCTCGGGCTCTGGTGGCCACTGATTGAAATGTGGGCAGATTATTAAACGTTCCTCTTCCTTAATTTCTTTCTTTCTTCCTTTCCAAGGGGGCCGCCGAGCCGAGCCGAGCCGAGCCGTCAGACTTCTCCGCTGCCCCTCTCTTTTCATTGCCAACACGTGAGACGCAGGAAAGAGTTGCATAACTCCAAACAACACATCCCGGGTTTAGTCTGCGCGATTTTAACCTTGAAAACAGAGCAGGAACGCACAGTTACGGTCTGACACAGAACACAGTACGTCTGTCACATCTGGGTCAAAACTGAGCTGCAAAACATCATCCTTGATACATAGAAGGGGTTGCATAATGAGCTGGGAAGGAGGGGGCACGGGGGACATAACTTCCTGGCGTGACTCAGTTAGTGGAACAACTAGATACTGGCCTTCCAGAACATCACAGAAAAGGACAAAAACAAAGATCGACACTGTGAAAATGCGAGCGTGTACCTGTACCCTTTGGCATGGATGAGGATTACAAGTTGTTGTCGTGATTTAAATGTAAATGATTAGCATTTAAAGTAAAAAAAAAACAAGCCTTTCTCTTGCTTTAGGCCAAAGGTTTTCAAACCCTGAGGCGCACCTCCACAGCCAGATCCCAAACACTCGCTCACTTACCTGCCGTGTGTTCACCTGTCACATAAACTCCTCCTGTCGTTACAGATCCACTTGCTCACCTGCTCCCCATTTCCCTGAAATCCCCCCCCCCCCCCCCCCCCCCCCGCCCTGTGGTATTCATGACCTTGTAAGGGAAAATCTCCTAAAAGCTCTGAGTTATCACGTGTTTGTTTATGTTTTCAGAAATGGAAGTTAAAGTCACAGCAGCAAAGACAGAAAAGGTGCAGAAACACACAGCAGACAGCAGAAAACACTTCTGTTTTTTTAAAAACAGAAGTGTTTTTAAAAAGAAAAAACAATATAAATATAATAAATACAGATATTAAAAAAAATGGGGAAATCGTTATTCTATAATACGCTTTTCCCGGCGTTAGCCTCGGTGGATGAGGAATCTTCTGTCATCCTGTCTTTATGCTAAGCTAAGCTAACCACCCTCTGGCTCTGGCGTCATATTTAGCCTTCAGACTCGAGTGGGATCAATCTCCTCGTCGAGCAAGGAAGCGAGTGCGAGCGCATCTCTAGAAGTGTTGAGCTATTCTCTGAGGACACGCCACACACAACTAGCTGGCATACTGAATGTAGTTCGGACATTCATGTTCCCTTTCGGATGAATTGGTATAACTTTTGGTGATCCCTTAACGTTCCCTTTCATTTTTTTATTCAATTTGTGACCACATTTTTTCATTCTTTGCGTTTTATTCTAATTACAAAATGTTAGCATGCTAACACGCTAAACTGAGATGGTGAACTTGTTAAGCATCAGCTTGTTGATGTTCGACAGCAGCAGAGAATGAGGCAGGAAATGTGTGGTCAGAGAGAGAGAGGGCGGGGGGGGGGGGGGGGGGGCGACATGCAACAAAAGGTCTCTGACTTTGATTTGAAATAAAATTGTGTATTCTGCAGCTTCTAGCAACTTCTTCAGGAGCCACTTACTAAGGTTTTAGATGTATTAAGTTGATAAAAAAAAAAAAAAAAAAACGTGACTACCAGGCACCACAGTACACCCCCATCTGTTATATTTGATGTCCCCAGCTCTTGAGCAACACTTGACACTGACTGTGTTTCTAAGGAAACTACAGACATGAATGAAAACTGAGAGACAGACAGGAAGGAAGAAAAAAAGAGAGAGAGAGAGAGAAAAAAAAAAATGACAGGAGTGAATTTAAAATGCCATGATGGTGGCGGTGGTCAAGGAAATAGCAGGGCTGAGTCACTGGGAGGAATTAATGGTATAAACACACACACACACACACACACACACACACACAAAGGCACACACTCCTGCAGGGAAGCTGTGCAAGCAGACACACACTAAATGCATGCAACCACACATGCATATTCATTTTTTTTTTTCTGTCTCTCTCAAACACACACACACACACACACACACACACACACACACACACACACACACACACTCCGCCCCTCTGCGGTCTCTAACAGTGTGTTTTTGCCAAACACCTGTGTAATCGTACAGCTGTGGAGAATGCTGGGAAAGGACCGGGGGAACTGAACACCGCACAGCTAATACCCTTTGATTCCACCCAGATCACTGAGTGTGTGTGTGTGTGTGTGTGTGTGTGTGTGTGTGTGTGAGTATATGAGTGTGTGAAAGTGTGAGTGCTTTTGGAGACTGGAGAGAAGAGAGAGATAGAGAGGGAGGAAAAGCAAGAGAGCAGATGAGTGTTGGCTCAAGTTTGTTATGTGTGCTTTTGTGGCGTGTGTGTGTGTGTGTGTGTGTGTATAATCTGTCCCCAGTATCAGCATTCTGGAACATTCCTCGATCCTCCTCCTCCTCCAGTTGAACTCATCGAGCGCCCTCTTCCTAAAAACCATCCACCACAGAGGAAGAAGCTGCTGTCACTTTTTTTTTTTTTTTTTAAGCAGTAAACTTTTTTTTTTTTTCTATCACAAATATGTCTGCTGTTGCAGCTACACGTCCAGGAAAGATCCGCTTTTGCTTTTCAGGGGGAAACACGTTAGTGAGACATCGCTCATACTGTGTCAATTATTAGTATTAGTAGTATTTCTTCTTTCCGGGTGAAATAATGGGCCTCACGCAAGAACCACTTGTATGAACAGATGCGTTCTTAAGTGGCACATGCGAGTGGTTTCAGAGAACTCATCCAATTTCATTGAGCAGCGGCTCGTCGGCCATATAGTCCTTACTGTAACAGTTAATGCGCTCAAATACTGGCGTATAAAAAAAACAACACAAATGTCAGTCGCGCTCCATCCAAGACTCCGACCTGTTGATCGTTCCTGAACAACTGCAGCTCGTGCTGGTTGTACTGACATGCACATGTCTGCCGCGACAAACACTCCTGCAGCTTCAGTCATCACTTTGGCACTTTGGTCCGAATCTGCAGCGAGAGGCAGCCTGAACGCTGTGGGGAGGAGGACTCGCTCCCCCCCCCCCCCCCCCCCAGTCTGGTTTTGCCGTCGGCGTACAGCTTGACACTAACCGTCGTCCGTTTTCGCTGAAACTAGCCGGGAAACCCGCAACGCTCCCATGCGGTGGATGTAGCGTGACGCGGCTGACAGACAGCTGACTGGTGCGCTGCCAAAACGTTCCGGGTAAAACACATTTCATATAGCGCTTTTCAAACCGGTAGTTACAATATATGCAATACGGATGGGAGAAAATGGATGATGAATATAAAATACAGAAATAATAACAGCATTATCTCAGAAATTCGGTCGCTTGTCCACCTGCCCAACATACCAGGGTCCCCCCGCAAAAGGGCTGATTTTTACAAAAGATTTCCAAAGATAGATTTTGGTGTCCTTTAATCCAGATATGCTCCTGTCATTACACTTCAAGGAGAGATATTTGGTTTCTCAATCTTGAACACTACACTAATACATTACTACTGCCATCATTACCCTAAAAAGTACCCTAAAATTGCTCTCCAGCGCTGGCCGATCTGCACAGACAGCTGACACCATTCTTGCTACACGGTGAACAGTAACTCGTGTTGGCCAAAGGTCTCAGCGGCTGCCAGGTTTCTTCCACGGTTTTTATGAGCTGCACTCATGACAGTTTGACACACAGAAGTTTTAGTAATGAGCCGCAAATGTCCAACTTCCACATCTGACCGGATCGCGGAATTCTTGGTTGACGCGAGTCTGCGTCTGAGAGTGTGAGGGTGGATGTTTCTAGAAGGGTGTGTGTGTGTGTGTGTGTGTGTGTGTTGTCCCTGGCCTGGGTGTTTTTTTTTGGGATAAGGAGGCGGGTGCCAAGCAGATGGTTTACACAGGTGTCTCTAGTATGTATGCACTGAATGTGTGTGTGTGTGTGTGTGTGTGTGTGTGTGTGTGTGTGAGGGGTAGAGAGAGAGAAAGAAAGGGCTAGAGGGAAGCAGCTGGGGTCAAGTTCAGGCCACTTCCTTCTGTTTATAAAGTAAAAGTTTTTCCTCTCAGTAAGTACAGTTTTATTCACTGGTGTTTATGTGCAGGTGGAATTTGCCCTCAAAACTTCCTCGACTAGAAAGCTGCTTCTTACTCGTGGCTCAGGTGGGAAAGTTGGCGTATGGATTCAAATTAAAGTCAACACCACTGAGAAGTCAGACAGGTCAGGAAACACAAGTGGGCAGACGGCCAAACGCTGCCAGCCTAGCGGGGTGCGCGCACTTGACTCGTCTTGACCCCCGACAATGTCCTCAACTGAATTATACAACCCCCCCCACCACATAAGAAATCTTAAAGAGCCCTAATGTAAGGCTTGTCATCACTACCATCATCATCAACATCACCATTCCCAGCCGCTTCATTAGCACCCTCAATCATCTGTCATCATCATCCTCATCATCATCATCATCTCACCAGCTTCGTTGTCGTCGTCATCATTGCCCTCAGAAATACCATCATCACCACCATCATCATCATCTTTACCAGCTACACTAGCATCATCATCATCCCCAGCTTCATCATCATCTTCATCATCATGTTAACCCTCACCAGCTTTGTCATCATCATCATCATCATCATCATCATCATCTCACCAGCTTCATTGTCGTCATCATCATTGCCATCAGAAATACCATCATCACCACCATCATCATCATCTTTACCGGCTACACTAGCATCATCATCATCATCCCCAGCTTCATCATCATCATCATCATCTTCATCATCACGTTAACCCTCACCAGCTTCGTCATCATCATAACCATCATCATCATCAGTCTCATCATCATTAACCTCACCATCTTTACCCACCACCATCATTATCATCTTCATCCTCGTCATCATCCTCTCCAGCTACATAATCATCAGTTTCATCCTCATCAGCTTCTTCATCATCCTCATCACTGCTAACTTCACCATTTTTATCATCAATATTGTCGTCGTCGTCATCATCATCATCATCATCATCATCTCACCAGCTTCGTTGTCGTCGTCATCATCATTGCCATCAGAAATACCATCATCACCACCATCATCATCATCTTTACCGGCTACACTAGCATCATCATCATCCCCAGCTTCTTCATCATCATCATCATCATCATCATCATCATCTTCATCATCATGTTAACCCTCACCAGCTTCGTCATCATCATAACCATCATCATCGTCAGTCTCATCGTCATTAACCTCACCATCTTTACCCACCACCACCACCATCATTATCATCTTCATCATCGTCAGTCTCATCATTGCTTACCTCACCATTTTTACCCATCATGCTAATGTAAATGTCATCATCATCCTCTCCAGCTTCATCATCATCATCATCATCAGTTTCATCCTCGCCAGCTTCTTTATCATCCTCATCATCATCAACCTCACCATCTTTATTATCAATATCATTATCATCATCTTCATCATCGTCATTCTCATCATTGCTAACCTCACCTTTTTTACCCATCATTCCAATGTAAATGTCATCATCATCATCATCATCATCCTCTCCAGCTACATAATCATCAGTTTCATCCTCATCAGCTTCTTCATCATCCTCATCACTGTTAACCTCACCATCTTTATCCATCACCTTAAAGTAAATATCACCATCATCATCATCATCATCATCATCACTCTCACCAGCTTCATTGTCATCATCATTGCCATCAGACATACCATCATCCCCACCATCACCATCATCTTTACCGGCTCCACTAGCATCATCATCTCCCGCTTCATCATCATCAGTCTAATCATCGTTAACCTCACCATCATTATCTATGATTCTAATGTCAATATCGTCGTCACCATCATCACCATCATCACCATCATCATCATCAGCAGCAGAAGCAGCATGAGCAGTTTCATCATCCTCACTCGCTAATGCAAACAGTTTCATCAAACATCATCACTACCATCGCTCTGCTAACTGATGACATTATTGTCATCATTGTCATCTTCATTGTCATTCTCGTTGTTATCACACCATCATCATCATCACCACCACCATGGTCGCTAGTGTCATGACTACCTCCACTTTCCTCATCATCGCCATGACCACAATGATCACTGTCATGTCGAAGCATCGTCGTCATCATGGTACCAACTGAGTTCATCACCAGTACAGTCACCTTCGTCGTCATCCTCATTTTCACTACAATGACTGCACCCTCATCGTCAGCAGCATCTCCTTCGTCATTCTCGCCTTCATCACCCAAGCCATAATCTTCACCATCGCCATTATCATCGCCACTGTTGTAGATGATGCATTTATGGTCAACATTGATAATATTGTTATTTCCATTGACTGTTTTAGGTGAAAACAACATCATTATTTTGGAAATGTAACCCTCCCATGCCGCGACCGTCCTTCCTATCTGCTGAATCCGCTGTAATGAAGCAGAAATTGGCCCACAAAATCCTCAAAATGATCTTTAACGAAAACAACGGCTGATTATTTTTACCTTCCTTTGATTTATTAACCCCAAATGTAGGTTGCCGTGTTCGACTGCAACTTCTGCTGACTGGATGTGGACGATTCACAGCGGCCATGTGGGAGCACATTTGAATATAACTATTGTGCTTAAGTGCAATGTTGAGAGGAGTGTGTGTGTGTGTGTGTGTGTGTTGAGAGGTTTAAAAGGAAGGCAGAGGTGCAGAGTCAGCAAACAGACAGGAGAGAGAGGGGAAAGTTGAGAGACATTCTGGGAGGGAGAGAGAGCGAGGCAAAGAATGACCCAGAGAGAGAGAGAGAGAGAGAGAGAGAGAGGAAAAGTAAAAATAGAGAAAAAGAAGAGAGAGAGAGAGGGGTGAGAGAGGAATATGGGGAGCGGCCTAAACCAGGGATTTATTGGTTTCTACCAAACTCAAATCAACACACACACACACACAAACACACACACACACACACTCATAGATAGATGAAGAGAGGTTGCTTCATTTTGCCACCACATGCAACCCGGCCACGGGTCCCGCTGAGGTCTGCTGTTTGTGGTGAGTGAGTGTGTGTGTGTGTGTGTGTGTGTGTGTGTGTGTGTGTGTGTGTAGAGCTGTGGTGTGCTCAGATGCTGTATAAAAAGAACAGAACCACTTAAGTCACAAACCTCTGGCTCGACTGCTTCAGTTGATACAAGGAGTGTGTTTGTTAGAGCCGCACCACACACACACACACACACACACACACGCACACACTGCTCTCCTTTGGGTGTACTCCGTGTTTTGAACTACCACCTTTTGGGTTATAAACTCACAAGTCACTTAAGCTCAACATACAACATACAACATCCAGGATCCAGTCAGCAGTGATGTAAATGTGTGTGTCCCAGTGTTAAAGCCTGGTCACACCAGCATTTGAACTGGAACATGCAGTAAGTATTTGGTACACTCTCTTGAACGAACTGTGTGACCTTATTGTCCCATTAGCGACGAAGCTAACAGGTTTGCTAAGCGACTTCAGAGGCTCGCGAGCTAGTGGGAGCCATTGCGCTGTCAAGTCCTTAGCACGTTTGCTGTTAGCATTTCAGCTATAGCAGCGTTGTCAACTCGCCCTTTAAGAAGTCACTGTGTCCCAAAGCCTCTAGTGCCACCTACTGCACAAAGAGGCACGGATGGATTTCAGCGTGGCCAAGCCTTTAGACTGGAGATCCTTGCGACCCTCTTGGTCTCCATTGGGATCCATTGTCACTGTCACGGCTGTGAATCCAGCTTGCATCCTTTGATGAAGGAGCGAGATGCAAACCTACGGGGTGTGAGCGTTTGCTTGGCGATAGGTTCACAGATTAACTCTAATTTGCAGCATGAAGAAATAGTGGCTGTAGGTACGTTTTTTTGGGGGGGGGGGTTGGAGTTTGGAACATTTCTGAATAAAGATCTTGTAAAAAAAAAAAATCGTAAACCACAATGATCAATGTCCTCTTACAGCTGGAAACATAACAACTTTTGGGGTGCGTGGTAGCCTCGCATAGCCAGACCTATCTCCACACTTCTGAGAGAGGTCTGGTTCAACCCATTATCATTCTGGGAATAGGGGGGGGGGGAAACTTGTTTGGCTCGTTTGTATTTCTTTAAACCAATCACAAGCCCGGGATGCAGCGACGGTGCCCTGCGAATGGTGACAGCGGATGACGGGAGGGGAGGAGGATTCCGACTTATCCCAACAGCCTACACCTGGTGAAGTAAGACATTTGATCTCCTCCTTTTAAAAAGTGAAAACCAGTCATAAAAGAAAAAACGCCGAGCCTTAATGATATTTGAAACCAAAGGAGAAGTTATGAATGAATCAAAGTATTTATCAAGTTTTACTTGGACTTGGACTGGGAATAAAATGTTACGGCTGCATTCAGCCCGTCAGCGATGTCAAGGTGTTTCACATGCTTTTAATTTGTCAAGAAGAAGAATTAGAATCCACTCTCCTCTCTTCTGCTTTTCTATTTCTTTTCTTTTTTTCTCACTGTAATAAATAAAGACCTATATCAGCTGCGCATTAGTACAGCTTAGTTTGGGTTCAGCTCGCACCTTCCACTGTTGGACGGAGAGAAAGTATTTATTTATCATTTCAGTTCATCTCTCCCATAATGAACACCCGTCTTAATGAACGGTCTCAGATTTTTGGCAGCTGTGAGCCTGAGCACCTTCTGTGTGTTGATATTTAAACAAAAGGTCATTTATTGTTGGAAAGCTTAGCTTCCAAAATCTAATCAGAATATGTGTGTGTGTGTGTGTGTGTGTGTGTATCTATATATGTGTGTGTGTTCTCATTGAGCAGATTGCAGTATAATCTCCTGTTGATCCTTTTTTTTCTGACCGTTAGTTCCCACACTGAAATAATTCTCATTAATTACATTTAGACTTTTCATAATTATCAGTTTCATCCTGTAAAATGTTCACACTGTGTGTAATTCGGTGAATTAAGCGTAGTGTCTGTAGACCCGCAGTGCTGCAATGAACTGTAATCTCTTGAGTGTTTATTAAAATGTATTGCAACATATAGGATTGTAATTATATGATATCGGGAATATAGATCCACGTATCCTCTCTTAAACTGCGCTCTTTATTCCTTTCCTTTCCTTTGCGACGGCGAAGTCCGGCATATCGAGCAGAAGGGTTTCCAATTCCAGTTCGGCAAAAAAACACAAATCCTCCCATTCGGTTCAAATGGCGCCCTGCTCATCTTCATATTTGCGCTTAGCTTTAAGCTTTCCCGACTCCGCCAATGATGATTCGGTCAGCGGCCTAGCCTGGTAAATTCTCCATCGAACTTCTGTGAGAGCGCGACTATGTTTATGTCGGGGCTGCTAGCTGAGGATCTTGGGATCTGTCTGTGGGTTACAGTCACGCAAAGTGAGTTTTAATAACTCTAAGAACACCACGGAGACATCGCACCCACTGTAGTTGAACCAATAATAAATGTGTCAAATATGACTCACTGAAACCCGGGGGGGGGGGGGGGGGGGGGGGCAGCCTCTGGTGAGTTGAGGAGCCTTCTGGCTTCAAACTCAACGTCCCTCATCTTCATGCTGGCGTTCACCCCCCATGTCTGAAACAAGGAGTGGGATACGATGAGCGGATCTGACATATTTACAGAATAAATCAAGTGCCGGTTGAAACTCCCAGAGCCTTCAGACGGAAAGAGTCATCTTTACTGGTCCTGGCTTCATCATTACAGACAGCTTGGTGCGACATGAGCGGATTTTGAAAATCGGGTCGCCACAGATGTTCTTCTCTCTAATCTGAAACACGCACACACCACAAGACTTGACAATAATGGCGCATCGCACACCACAGGCTATTATCATGATAATGGAGCCAAAGAAAGCAATGCGGTCGACATGGGCGTTCCATTCTGCACTGAGAACTGGAGGTGAGCTTTGAACTGTAGGTTTTGATATCTGCCAACAGCGGTATGCTCGCTAACAGTAGCCTCCAGGGCTAGAATGTTTACCGTCGCTTGGCAACACCACTTGTCTAGACTAGTCCCTCTCATTGAAAGCACTGACATAATCATCCAGATTTGAACTCCTAAATATCAAACGTGTGTGAAATGATCAGGGCGGCCCGATGAGTCTGCGAGCAGTTTGGTGGGTTTAAGACCCTGTAAACCCCTCACATTGCCAGGTAACCTGGGCCCAACATCGGTACTGAGGTACCGAGCTCCCACACCACATTTCTCCTGCGCCTGACAGGAGGGGGGAACTGGGGATAACATCGGCCGAACTCCTGTGGTCCGAACCTGGCTTTACAGTCTGCATGAACTTAGCACACAGGCGGACACACAAAGACCCAACATTCATTCATTATGCAGCACAGTTACAGAAAGCGTCTCGTCTCAGCAGCAGGCACTAGTGCAGTAGTGATAGTGCGTGTCATGGGTGGAAACTGTAATGTCTTAAAGATAAGACAGCAGTGTGACATTTTCATTCGAGGCCACACCTGAAAACTGAGATATAAAAGTGAAACGTTTTCACCTCCTGTTATGAAAACATAAACCGGCCCTTTCCGCGACTGCTTTTTTTCTGAGCTTCGAATTACTTCACAGTGTCACAACAACTTTAAAGGGAAATCCAGAAGAAACTGCTCAAGATTCTGTCCCTTATCTGTTATTTGTGGACTGTGTCATGGATTAAATCTTCTGTTGTGGTATCAAGTCATTCTGACAATTCTGTATGTCATGATGAAGTATACTTTCTGGTTGTTCAGTAGAAAATCGAGATATTTAATTGCCCTGATCGACCACAAATTAGACATATGATACAAAGAAAAACAAAAATACCAGGTCAGTATCAATTAGCATTGCTAATTTGAGTCTACAGCCACACTAGCAACTCTAGTGTATATCAGCATAGTGGACAATAGCTAACAATGGCTATGCTAACATGCACTATCTAGTTAGCATGCTAACATTTGCTAACTGAGTGTTTTTCAGGAATTTGATCACAAGAGTTGGGCAAATCCTAACTTTGACCTGACGATGGCGCTAGATGAAAAGTCAGCCAATAAGAGTTATTACAATTCATCCGGAGGGGGACATGAGTGGTGCCAAATGTTCATGGTAAGTCGTCCGGCAGTTGTGGAGACATTTCACTCATGACCAAAAGTATCGACCTCACTGTGGCACTCTTAGGCCATGTTGTCTGGGAACCATGAATGCATGTACCAAACTTCATTTCAGTCCAAGTGGTGGGCTGACAGACCTCCCAACTGACCGACCACCATTGCCATTTGGATCATGTCACATGCCCCCCCCCCAGACACATCTTTGGACTATCTTCAAAGTGTCTTTGCAGTTGTTGCGATGTATAGCTTCAGTGTACGCTTTCGCCAGCCGAGGCGTTTAGGTCAGAGATGAACCAAAAACTGTCCAACTGTGTTTTTACCTTTGATGGATGCATTGAGAGGAGGGGGCAGCATTTGGAAACAGCCAATTATCACCAACTACACAACTCTACAGAGATTCTGAGCCTCTTTTAGCTCAAAGTTTTGGTTTCACAGCATATTTACTGTATGGTTCGGTCTCGCCGCTCTCATCCACCTAGTTTCCAGGAGCAGCACGCAGATGCAAGCTCAAATAAACCCACTGCACACTACCTGCCCAGCACCAAACAGCAGGCAGACACTGAAGAAAGTGGAGCATCTAGCGGCTAAAGATCCAGAAATCTCTCTCAAGTTGGTGGTGGAGACCAAATCAGAGCTAAAAGGAGAGGGAATATTGGACTTCAGGTGGACACAAACACAACGTCAAATTGTATGATCCGTGTCTGCTGGATGTGGAAGTAGGCAACCGTTTGCTAACGCTGTTAGCTAGTAGCTAGAACAACTTTATAATACATCAGGGCTGTGCGCCTGCAAGCTGGCCGTGGCCGAATCAAAACAACTCTGGAGGAGCAAGCTACCGTGTAATGCCGTCCCGATGTTGAACCGCAAATGCAAACCAGACTTTTGCTCCACATTTAGCAAGTGGCGTGAACAATGAAGAGGGGGGAAACAAAAAAGGCGCATACAGAGGAAGTGTGCGCAAGCCCTGCAGATGTCGAGGTTTGAACTCAGGGAGAGAATCATCAGCATCGCGTCGACTGAACGCCAGGCAGCTGAAACACAATGAGTCACTGCAGACGGCGTCAATGGATTCACCGGAAGTCGTCTTCTTTTCTTTTCTCAGATCTGATCAGCAACTCCTCAGTCTGCCGAGTGTTCATCTTGCTGCAATTGACCATTGCTTTCGTAACATTGCATCACTTCGTTGGTTTGTTTGCGTTAGCATTATGCTACAGTCCACATCAAAGCACATGGAGGTTAAAGCAGACCTTTATTCAGTTGCAAGTTTGAACAGGGTTAAATTGTTTGATCCTTTGTTCAGACCCAACATGCAGGACTATTGTTTGGAAAGGGGGCCGCCCAGCATTTCCTGATTTTTATGTGCGTGTGCTGGTGATGTCACGGCTGACATCACTGGGCCAAGCCAAGTGGAGGGGTTTTCTTTAATGTAGGAAGGATTTCTTTTAGGCAATTCTAAGTAACGTGTAGGGATTGCTTGCCGTTAAAGAGCCACTCAGTGACGTCAGTGAACCGAGGTGTAAGCAAAGGAATGTTTTTTGATTTCCTGATAAGTTTACTCTCTTTGTTTTTGGTGTCCTGGCTGAAGCAGTCTAGATGTTAATTGAACACCCTATATATAGGTGGGTTTTTGCTACTAGAGAGACAAGTGAGGCCGTGCTGCCATTAACACATGCTGTTGGTTTGAATTGCTATGAGCTCATTTTCTTTGTTTTCTTTGTATTTTTTTTTTTACATGTGAAATGGAGAACACTGTAAATATATATTCACCTCTGGGAACTCTTGATGTCTGTTGAGTCTGCCTACCTACCACCCTCCTTGACATTTCAGCCAAACTATTGGTTTTCTACGGATTTCTACTGAGTGGCATCAGAACGGATGAAATAAGACTCTACACTGTAACTAAGTACATTTACTCAAGTACTGTACTGTATTTTCTTTTCATGCCGCTTTAAACTTCTACTCCACTACAATTATTTGACATCTTTAGTTATTAGTTACGTTACAAATGTATTTTTTCCCCATAACAATCACAGTGCTTATGAAATATGATGCTTTGTTATGAATTAAACTACCAACAGTACATACAGGTAGAGCTGAATGAATCTAAATGAATTGGCAAACTATTTGAATAATCGTTTATGTCACTTTTCATGCAAAAATGCCAAACATGGTCATGGTTCCAGCATCCTAAATGTGAGGATTTGCTGCTTTTCCTTGAAGTTATTTTTATCATTGTAATTCATTTTGAATAACTGGTTTGACAAAACAAGCCTTGTGAAGGTGTCACTTTGGGCTCTGGGATTTTTGTGTGAAGAATCCACCAATTAAGAAAATAATCAGCAGGTCGCTCCATAATAGAAGCAATCAGTAGTTTTAGTGTCATACAAAATTGTTGAAATTAGCTTCCCTTCTACCAACTACAGCAGTAAAATACTGCTGACACATTGAGATGTAAGTAATAATAATCTCATGACATAATAACAGTCACAGCGGCCATTTTTCTTCTTACATACTTAAGTGACATTTTAAATTCAGGACTTTTGCTTTTAATGGAGCATTGTTATAGTGTGGCATGAGTACTTTTACTTAAGTAAAGGTCCTGAATTCTTCCCTCACAGCTGCTCTACACAACGATGAGAGTTAATTGAATTTTTAATAAATCATGTACGGCCTAGAAGACAGAATTAGTGGATTTCCTGTGGGGAAAAAGGCAAAGAACTGCCACTGTAATGAGCTTCAGAGACGGGAACCAGAATCATATGATGGTATAAAAAAGACTACAGCCACGCCAGCAGCCCTGTAAGGCGGCACAGTGGTGCTTGGAGATAAACGCTAACGCCTGCCCTGCTAACACGCTCACAATGACACCGCTAACATGCTGATGTTTAGTTAGTTTAGCGATGTCTACTGTGTTCACCACCTTAGTTTAGCATGTTAGCGTGCTAAACAGAGCTTGTGTGGCGAGACAAAGAGCGCCGCCCGTCGGTTTTGTTTTTTCCGTGACGACAACATCTTAATGCTACGTTAAGGGGTTTTGCTACACAGCTAACATCAAGCTAACAACGCGCAGGGGTGATAAAAAAAAAAAAAAAAAAACACAACGCTCACCAGCAACATTCAGGGTCCGGCTGATCTGCGCCTACAAATATGGCGCTGGGAGACTCGCTGGACACCCTGAGGCTGGTGGGAATGCTGTCAGTTTCGCAGGTATAATCCAAAGTACTGTATAAATTGATATTTTGACCTGAGAAGTCACCAAAGTTACTAGGCCACAGTTATCTGGGGGACCATGAATGTACAAATTGAATGGCACACCATCCACAGTCGTTGTTGAGATATTTCAGCGTGGAGCAGAGATGTGGGCCGACTGGGGCCAAAACCGCCATCCAGAGAGCCACGCTGCCAGCATGTCTCTTCACAAGCCACTGTACATATAATTTACTCACGTCAACAAAGAGGATTTACAGCTACTTTTTAAAGCTTACGTTAAATAACAAGTTGCTTTACTCCGAATGTGCAGTGAGAACACAACTCCGGTGTCTGCTCCTCATTAACCTTTTACTTTTATAGGTTAACGTGCGCATTCCTCTCTGCTGGTCAGAACAGAAACACACACGCACACACACACACGCACACACACACACACACACACACACACAATATTGCTCTAAGGCAGAAGAAAAGCCTTGTTTCACAGCGACTAATGGTTTTAATAATGTATGTTTGGAGGAGTTTGTGTGTGAGAGAGAGACACCAAAGCACTTTGCAGAGATTGCAGGCAGCTGCTGGGAAAATACCTTAACACACACACACACACACACACACACACACACACACACGTTGGGGCCTTTGAACAACCAGATGTGGCTGTGCGGCAGGTTGTGAGCATCAGTGCACCAAAAACAGGGTGAGCGGAGGGCTGGGTCTGAAGCTAAACCAGTTAATGGAATACAGATTTCCTCAACCTGCTTCAGCCTGAGGACACACACACACACACACACACACACACACACAAACACACACATGCAGTTGTTTTGAAGGTAGAGGGCTGATGTTACTGTAACCGGGAGCGCAGCAACGTCACAAAAAAAAAGGATGCACCAAGAAACACGAGCCGTCAGACAATCAGACAGGTTGTAAACCATCTATTGGAAGGGAAAGGCTGTGAAACACATGTTAAAACATTCAAACTTAATTTAAGAAAAGCAGAAAAGTAAACTTTTCACCCAAAACTGTCCATCATATTACACCTGATAATACAGAAATGGTTGACATTGCTTTACATTGAAGGGATCCTAAAACGCAGTCCCTGATGACAAAATCGGTCATGTTCTCATGAATGCTCATGAAGGGTGTAATGTTATACTTCAGAGTGTGTTTTTGCTTTGACTACATCGGAAACCACAGAGACAACGTGCTGCTTTATCTATCAGAACTAAACACAGGTGAAGGAATAAAGAAATGCAGCAGGTCGACTGACAAGCTTTTTATTCCATTTCCCTTCAGATCGGGATCTTTTATTAGCGACTGTAGTGTTTCAATTTCAGCCTTTTTCTCCGACCAAACACAGACTCTGAGGTAATGAGCATCTCCGCTCACACACACACACACACACACACACACACACACACACACACACACACACACACATCTCACACTTCACCTTTCAGCCGAGAACAAAGCAACGTAATTAAAAGTCCACACAGTCAATTAAGACTTATTTTGAGGTGTGTGTTCATGGAGCTCGTTCTGTCAGCAAGAGAGAGGGAACAGAGCGTGGGGGGGTGGCGGGGGGGGGGGGGGGGGGTAGGTGTGGATCCGCTGAGCTCTGTTGTGCGCTACAAGAAATTAACACTTAACAAGTGAGTTTGTGTCTCTTCTCTTATCTCTACATTCTTTCTTCTTCCTCGTCCGTCTCATTCTTTTCCTTCCTTCTTCCTTCTTTTCCCAATCCTCCATTATCCTCCTCTGATCTTCGCTTCCTACTTTTGCCTCTTCCATACCCTCTTTCCCATCTTCCTCTCATTAGACTTTTTTCTCCTCTTCCTCAATAGGATAATCAATAGGATGATTATCCAAAACCAACTGGGTTACGTTCAATGGCAACCGTTCCTTACTTCGAATGCCAGTGTTTTAAAGATCATCGCTTTCTAATATAATCGATGCAGCCGAACCAAAGTCTTTTCCATTCCACACACTCTTCTTCCTTGTCAGAACCTGGCACCAAGTGACACCACTTGAGGCAATTTACCAGACTTCACACAGCTCCCTCTGGGGCCACAAAAGGCTTTATACAACTGTTTTCACATAGGCAGTGGCACTCCCCAAGGCCTGTAAACGGACTCTGTAGAGTCCCCCTTCAACATTAGGGAAAGATTGTGGTTATGGCAAATAAAGTGCTGCGGGAATGAGTCCTAAAACCCGAAAATGAGTCGGCATGTTCACACGTCCGGTTCCCTCGTCTGGAAGTCAATGGGGTTTTCTTTGAATGGGTTTTCGGTCAGATGCCTGAAATAAGGTCTGCGGTTAACACGAGCTCAAGATATTTCAACGTTTTGTTCTACGACATTAAAACACGTCAGTAGATACCCCCACTCGTGAACTTTGAAGCTTGCTAACAAGTGGCTAAATGAGACCACAGAGGTTGTCGCGGACAATAGCGTCTTCATGCCGAACGCGCAAACTACTCACTGGCCTCGTTGTGTTTATACTATCGGCATATCCCACACGTCTTCATCAGAAGATGCTACATTAGGAATGAGGCCCAGTTCAGGACATCCAAACGGAATGTGCCGTTTAGATGAGCCGTATCAAATTCGGAATAATGTCGTTTTCTGAAAGATGGTGGAAAATGAGTGTGCATGTAAATGTAGTCAGTGATATTAGTCTTAGGGATGTGATAACTGCACATGGTAATAATAATTTTAAGTGTCCAGGTGCACCTGGGGGTATCTGTCTGTTGCTCAGGCGGCTCCAGTGTTCATCCAGAAAGGCATGAAGGTGGTCCATGATGCTCAAAAGCTGTGGTTTTAGTTCCATTCCACTAAACCCCCATAATGCCAATGCATTGCTCAATAAACACATTGACAAACACAAGAGCATTACAGGTAATGACAGAAACGAACACGTTTTTTTTTTACTTTCGAGGCTCAGGTGAACTCCCGCTGACTTATTAATTACATTACTGAAAGCAAAGAGAACAATGTCACAACAGCATTACGAGAGGGTGAGCAGCAAAAGAAGACAAAAGCTGTGAAAGTGAGACTTTCTCACCTTAACAGCCTCTTTTTTTTTCACAAAAGAAAAAACACACGTTAAAACAGTCATTTAAACTTCAAATGATCTTTCTGGCTGATTGCACCTTTTGTTAAAATCAGGTGCATCTGAGTAGAACGTGAAGAAAGTGAGAAATCAATTTTTTTGGGGGGGGAAGGGCAACAACATCAAATAAAGGTTTGCCTTTGCAGACATAAGTCTGCAGAGTCCTAAAACCCGGAAATGAGTCCGGTTCCCTCGTCTGGAAGTCAATGGGTTTTTCTGAATGGGTTTTTGGTTAGATATCTGTGGTTAACACAAGCTCAAGAGATTTTCACATTTTGTTCTACGACATAAAATGCGTCAGTAGATACCCCCGCTCGTGAACTCTGAAGCTTTTACGTGTCTGTAGTTTGTTTATAGCCTAACGTTTAGCTTTTTACTCCTGGTGATTCCATTTACGCTTCAAAAATCTCAAAAAGTGGTGTTCATTAGTGAAGATTATCTCGCTGAACAAAACGTGTCAAGTATCACGAACTTTTTGTTTTGCCACAGAGCTATTATTTTCTGCAATAATCCAGTGGAAAAGTCCCATTGGCTTTTAGTCGAGGGGAACCAGGGCGACGCTAACTTCCGCGTTGGCCTACAAAAATACGCCATCTCTACAGCGCTCTGTTACACTGTTATAAAACAACTAAAAGTAATGACAAAATAAAGAGCATGCAACAATAAATGCAATACGTGGGGTTCTAATTTCCTTAAACAAAGACAGTTCACTTCTAAGTCTGGAAAGAAACAGCCTGAACAGGTGATAAAATCTACTTCTACGCTTGTTATCCTTTCCTGAAGCGAGTCAGCGAGCTGCAGCACACCTTTGGGGGAAACTTGGCAGAACTGATGAGGAAGGTGTGAAGACTCGGGAGGAGGAGGGAGGGAAGGAAAGAGAGACTCCCTTTGGGTACATTTTCACCTCTGATGAGTGGGGGGGGGGGGGGGGGGGGGGGGGTGAGAAAAGACGAGGGAGAAACTCAACAAGAGAGGAGGAACGCAAAGCTCGAGCCCGAGCGGGAAATGAAAAGCTGCGATGTGAGCTGATAATTTGATCTCTAAGAGGGAATTATTTATTTCTCCTCGATTACCATGTTGTTGTGAAGTTGTCAGAGAATAATCGTCCACAAAGCTCACCTGGGAAACTGTTTATTAGACTCTAATACACAAATAAACAGATTTCTCCCTTCGAGCTTCTGGCTGCGAACTGCTCTGTACGTTTTCTGCCATCGACAAGTGCGTCTGCTGCTCTGATCCACATCGATTTGTAGGACGAGACCCCTTTATTTTAAATCGAGGTTTAGTCTTGACCTTGAAAATAGTCGTTTTACAAATTAGTCGGAACTCAAGGTCCACCATCTGGCTCCATCTGGAGTGTTCTCAGTCGTCGTGGAGGTGGCTCACGCGGCATGTCATGGCTCCGGAAACCTGCAAGGCAGGCCGACTCTAGTGGTTCAACGACCAAAAAGTAGCTCACAGGAAGGTACAAGTAAGTAAGCAGACAGACAGGCAGGCAGGCAGACAGACAGGGTCAGGTCACAGACGCTCAAAGGCGCAAGACAGGCACATAGCAACGAGGATGAACTGACTGACACCGAAACGGAGGCAGTGGACCGGCTCGCGTTAGGGAGTGGCTGATGAGGGAGTGAGGCGCAGGTGGGGAGATGGGCGGGGCGGGAGCTCAGGTGAGGGGAATGAGGCGATCGCAAGGCAGACGATGGGAGTGGCAGGAACTGGAATGAGTGAAGGGGAAAGTCTGGGGGAGGGGCATCTGGGGGACGGCTCGAGGATGAGGTCCGGGCAGATGGACAAACTGTAATAGTAGAGCTAGGACAGCAACTTTTTAATTTTGCCACTTTTCATTTTTGTTTATATATATATATATATATATATATATATATATATACACACACAGGTGGGGTTAATTATAGGTGACCCCAACCAGCACGCCAGGTACATCCCAATAGGGGGAGGCCATAACCTTTCGGACCCAAAGTCTCATGATGTAAGATACTGAGATGCTAAAACGAAAAAACTACATCCCCGCTTCACTTCACAAAGAAGAAACAAGAGAAATGTCCTCCATTCATCCCCCCGGGAATCAGGGTATCGAGGCTCCCTTCGGGGAGACAGATTCTGTCCCTATGCACCCTCACTGTCTCAATGCCCGTGTCACGTAGTCCACTCAGGCCGGGGTTGCGACTATCAAAGTGCCGATTTGTCATCATGATCGCGGAATACAACGCTTCATGCTCACAGATGTTTTCCCCGACATAATGCTAATTACATTTTGAACAGATCAACCTCGTCTTTGGTGTTACATGTGATTCTGCCCCCCCCCCCCCTCACCTTAACATCCACACCAGACTTGGGATGGTCAAACTGCGACATCTATGGTATAATAATATTCTGTAGTATAATAATGTTGTTCTATAGCATATATTGTACTTGTAATTCTATAGTATGAGTATGTAGTCCCCCAGGGGAATCATGTGGTTCAGCGGCATAATAATGGACTTCTCCAATCTGATAATGTCTCTCTAAAGAATAATGTAGTTCTATAATACATAATGTAGCACTACAGTATATGATCGTGTAGCATGTGCGTAAAGCTTTTGTCCACCTGACAGCTGTCACTCAGTCAGTCAAACAGAACTTGATTAAACCACAGACAAATTACAGGCTACAGACCGTCTGTGTGTGTGTGTGTGTGTGTGTGTGTGTGTGTGTGTGTGTGTGTGCATGTGGGCGGTTGATGTGAAGTCCAGTGATGTGAGAGCTCTAATAGAGTGGAGTCTGGGATCAAAGGGCTCTGCAGCCGCTGTGGTCTGGTTCACCACCGATACTGACGACAACACACAGGGGGACGGGGGGGGGGACGGGGGAGAGAGGGAATGGAGCGGGTGAGGACTACCAAGGCACTCCATCAATACGTGCACACGACCACATCTCTTTTTTTTCTACATAACGTATTTTCTCCATGATGAAATTATTTGGGAAGAAAGACGATGTGCGCTATTTATGCGTTTTACCAAGATTCAGTATTTTTGATCAGGCATCCGAATAACAAGCTGAACACAGTTCACCTAACTAAAATAATTATATTTCTCACACTCACGTCACAGCTACTCTACAGCTATCAGAACAAAGCACACTTTAGATCATTGTTTGATAATTAGACTGATCATTTAATATTTCAAGCAGACCTCAAACTATTGTCTCAGAACCGGCTTTTATTTGAGAACGTACGGTAAGACAGTCCAAAGATCTTAGCACGCACATGTACTAAGAAAGGCTGACATTTGTAAAAATCTTTGGTCATTTTCACTGGTTTTCAGCTTTCTGTAGCTTCACTCGCAGTGCATTCTGGGAAGGTTCTTCTACCGCCGGTTTTGGTTTGGAGTGTGCATGTGGAACATACAGTGTGTGAGAACATCTGGAGGGCTGGATAACCAGTAACCCACCCTTCCCAAATAAGGGAAACCAGACGGAGGGGGGCACTCCGAAATACGCATGAAAACACACAAGCCACACAGTGAGATGTCACACATATTGCACACACGCACACACTCGCACACACACACACACACACACACACACACAGTGCTGTCCACAGGTGGTTCCTTGGAACCAGAATAAAAAAAGCTGCTTATTTTAGATCCAGTCAACCTGGGCCCCTGGGCATTCACACACACACACACACACACACACACAGACACGCGAACACACACACAGCCATGAATTAACTCTTCGAGGGAACGTTACCTGTGGATGCACAGCCAGTTGAGAAGACGGATAGCAGTCTCGTCTCCCTGCGTCCAGTGCCGTGATAGATCCGGGATGTCACACAAGCGGTCCTTTAATATTCCACTTGGTTGCTTGTTAGCTAACAAGCTAACGTCTCAGCTGGATAATGTTAGCTGTCTAGCTAACAATTCTTTCGCCCGTTAGCATCATAAATCTGTGGCCTTGTGTGTGGAGAATCGATTAAAGTAGCTGTGACTAGAATACGATTTCTACACAGAGAGTGCACTGAAATGAACATTAGCTTAATAGCTAACGTTAGCATAACTGTTGTTGATAAGGGCTATCATGTTTGGCAGGCCCGCCAGGATTTGACATTTATTATGTTTATTTATTTTCATTTTATTTTTTTCACTTTTAATGGAACTAGGGTAGGCTAGTTCCCCCCTGCTTCTCGTCTTTGTGCTAAGCTAGGCTAAACACATCCTGGACCTATCTCCGTCCTTGTGATGCGCAAGATTCAAATTGCTCTAATCAGTGTGTATTTTCTATGATCATGATGAATGACTAGACACCATCTTGCGATGAGATCATACCAGCCACAATGCCCGTCAACATGTTGAGGTTCTGACCCATGAGTACTTAGCAGATATCACTACATTATAGTACTCACCTTGCTCGGACCACACCCATCTTTGAACCGGGCCTTCATTGTGAGCTCACACCTGTAACGTTTTGTATACTGCATCCATCAAACAATAGGCTGGTAACAAACTTTCTAACACAACCGTAGTCTGGTGCAAGTTGCAGTCGGCGTACATCTTGATGCAGCTCCTAATGGCCACCTACAGAGGTCATTAAAGGTCAAAGATCAAAAAGTGAGCCTTTGCAGAACAGAGCTTCCTGAGGGTTGTGAGAGGGTTTGCTTCAACACACGGCTACAGAGAGAGCACACATCCTGCTGAATGGTGACCAGATGGGGACAAAAATGTGTGGTGTGTGGTGTGTGTGTGTGTGGGAGGGAGGGGGGTGGGGGGAGGGGGGGGCACAAGTTGGGTTCTAGTTGCCATGAATGTCTCTTTGAAGGAATGAATGCTTTGAAAAGAATTCAAATGGGAGACAGAGATGATGGTGCTGCACTGTACGCTGTAGCTCAGGGGTGTTTTGTGTGTTTGTCAGCATGTGTGTGTGTGTGTGTGTGTGTGTGTTTGGATGCTCGTTTGCCTGCATGTGTGTTTGTTATGTTGACCACAAGTGAGTGTCTCGTCGGGGTTGACGTCAGGTGCAGCGCAGGTGGGCAGCAGGGGGGAGGGATGAAAAGGTCCACAAAATAAACACACCTGATCTCATTGGACTCGTAACAGAGTGCATGACTGCAGTCATGCATGTTTATTTTTCACAGCGAAATAACTAGACAAATGATGTCGCTTCAGACCAACACTGTAAAGTGCTGCTAGCGCCCTCTAGAGGCTGCAGTGTTCATTAACGCCACTATATGAAAGAGTTGGACAGAACAAACGATGTGCTGATGATTTCGTTAGTCTTAGAGACATACTAGTAGTGGTGCTACAAATGTTGTTGTTTGTCCTGGGGGGGCGGCACTAGAGGAAAGGTCATGAGGTCATTGCAAAGAGTCAAGTCCCAAGCTGCTGGCCAATAGCCGATGGCTTTTTGTGGCTGTTAGGAACGAGCAGCATATCTCCCCGACTATCACATCTGTCCCCTTTTAAAACTCCATTAAAAACCTCCTTTGAAAATTGTCTTTTAGTTGCACTCTGACATTCTTCCTTCTCTAATTTAGTGAGATTGAATGCAGACATTTACGACGCCCACAGCACCGGTTGCAATAACTTTGGTGATCCTCTGGCTTTTTTATGTAGCGCCATCATCAGGTCAAAATTTCAGTGGTTCGACACTATTTTAACTAAATACTAATGACATGACTACCAGCCTCAGATGTACTTTATGTTTAGTGCTAGCTAACAACTGTTAGCATGCTAACAAGCTAGAATCTAGCTCAAATACTTACACGTAGCCTCAAAAAGCAGTGAGCGGGGCTGTAGACCACAGCTTGACAACAGGACACCACAAACAGAGTGAAAGGAGGGAAGTATTTTATTTGTTATATGGTTTTTCTCCTACTTTAGTTTCACCTTATGTGTGTGTGTGTGTGTGTGTGTGTGTGTGTGTGTGTGTGTGTGTGTGTGTGTGTGTGCGTGTGTGTGTGTGGACATGTATTACTCATGTTGTGGGGACATAAATCTCTTTAGGGTAAGGGATTAGGGTTAGGCAAGTAGTGGTTAGGGTAAATCTCCAGGAAATGAATGTAAGTCAATGTTATGTTCACTGATTTGGTGAAAACATGACTGTGTGTGTGTGTGTGTGTGAGAGAGAGAGAGAGAGAGAGAGAGAGAGAGAGTGTAGTTTCGCTACAAGGACAAACAGTGCCCCCTGGGGATGAGTCTCCTTCTAGTCTCCTCTCCTGTTGTCACTTCTCTTTCTCCCTGTTATTTCTTCCTTTTCCCCTCCCTTCTTTCCCATCTTCCTTCCTTTATCCTTTTCCCCTTCCCTCCTCTCCTCCTTTCCTTCATCCTCTTGTCCTCCTTGTCACTCACTTCGTCTCCTCCGTCCTCAATTGTCTCCTCTTCTTGTGCCTTTTCCACTTGTGTTTGCCAACAGAAGAGGAGGAGAGGGGGCGACACGGCGAGGTTGAGAGGCAGAGTTAGGTAGACACCCAAAGAGAGAGAGAGAGAGAGAGCGAGAGAATCAGAAGTCATCTGGCCAAAGAAAATCCACCTGCAGCCTCAGCAGACTGAAAACATCATCACACTCCTCCCTTTACTCATTTTTTTTCCCCCTCCACTTCTCCAATTTCCACCTCATTTTACTCCCCCTCCTCTCTCCTTCTGCTACTCTCAATTTGTGTGTGTGTGTGTGTGTGTGTGTGTGCGTGTGCAGGTATGGGTGTTAGTGTACATAGAGGGGAGGGCCGAGCAAATGAAAACCTAAAATTGACATTGGTTCTAATATATAACCCACATAGAGTGCATGCACACACACGAGCAAACAAACAAACGGACCGAAGGAGGGTCAGAAACAAAGACATGATGTGGGGGGGGGGGGGGGGGGGGTGGGCGAGGTCGTCGCATTAGGAAACAGTTGAGCTCTCTTGTTGGTTATTACATAGTTGAATTATTGTCGCACAGCAGCTTTCACTGCACCCTCATTGAAATCATCGTCTTCATCGGTTTATATCATGCACTCAGAGGCCAGTTTGTTAGGTACACCCGGCCTCGAACTAATGCAGCCCAACGTAACAGTCCTGCAGCCACTCGTGCCCCCATGAAGGTTCGAATGTGCAGTTTGTTGAAACTGTGTGTCGGTTCAACTCCATGATAAATGTGAGAGGAAACGCTTACAGGTATGATACATTCTTTTTGTTTGTCTGTGTTTGATCCTCTTTTGTGCTTAACTCTAGTGAGGCTGTACTGAGAAAGACAGCTGTGTATCTATACTTGATAATCAGTTGTACTCGCAGGCTGCAAAGTTGTTTTTTTTTAATTCATTCTATATGTTGGGATTGCGTGTCTGAAATGTAAATGCGATGCACTGCCATGCCCACATCGGAGCAAAGAAGAAAAAAAGAAAAATGTAATATCCGCGTGCCCGTGTTCACTCCTTTTTCCTAACAATCCCACGATGCAATGCTTCCCCTTTAACAGATGTTTGAAATCCAGCTGAGCGACCCTACACGTTTCAGTGATGAGGCAGAATGATGATGATTCTTAAGTGTCTGAAATCTCAATTTGCCGCTCAGAGAGTAAACTACTGCACCACATTGTGAAGGGAAGCGGCTCCCGACCTGTTTTTGCTTGTGACCCTTTAAACAAAGTTCCATTTGAATATATCTGAGGGGGCCGAAGAGGTACATCTTACGAGAAAGTAAGGATTAGAGAAAACACATTAAAAAAACATTGGGTTTTTTTTAAGCAGAATTTTCTTACTTCTTACCCCCGAAATGATCTCACAAAACCCCTTTTGGGGTCCGCTGACTGTGGTGACTGAGTGAATGAGGGGGAGATGTGCGGATGATGGTGGGTTGTGACTAGGCTGAGGACGTATGCACATGAAGACATTTTTGGGAAACGAGAGAAAAAGTGCAGTGCTGTGAAGGAGGTGAGGTGGAAAAGGGGAGAAAGAGGAGTTGGAGAGGAGGTGCGGGGAGGTGCAGCCCCCCCCCCTCCCCCTCCTGTCCTTAAATAAATTCCACTGGCGTCTTGTAAATTTTTATTTTTGTGGCGCTGCCGCTGCTGCTTTTTTGGCTGCGGGCCCCATCTGTCGGCCAGCTGCTAGATGTTTGGGAGGAGGAGGAGGAGGAGGAGGTGTGTGTGTGTGTGTGTGTGTGTGTGTGTGCGTGAAGGGTTAAGGGGAGAAAATACACACACACACACACTAATACAAGGAGGGATTAAAAGCTATTGGATGGGAATGTTTGCAGGTTTATGAATATGCATAATGGGAGAGGTTTAAATGGGTAGGAAAGGTAGAGAGAGGGGGGGGGTGAGGGATGAAGGATGAGCAAGAGATACTCGGTAAGGTGAGAGAGGGAAAAGAGGAGGAGGGAAGAAGGAATGAAGAATTTAGGGGTGAGAAGAGAGGTGACAAAGGAAAGAGGGATGAAAGATGGAGGAGGGGAGTGGAGGAAGATAGACAAGGAAGAGGTGAGAAAAAAAGAAAAGGAAAGAAGGAATACACATGGGGTGAGGATGGAGAAAGGGGAGGAAGACAAAGGACGGGAAAGATGGAAATAACAAGGGGAAAGAATAAAAATGGAGAGGAAATGAGTGGTGAAAAGGAGGAGGAGGAGGCGGAGGAGAAGAGATGGAGGTGGAAGAAAAGAAGTAATGTGGAAGAGAGGCGGAAGAGGAGGAAATGAGGGGGGTGAATGGAAGGGGGGACAGAAGATGAGCAGAAGTAGGGAGGCAAGAAGGAGCTGAAAGGGAGAGAGGGGAAAGAGAGGAAGAATAAATGAAGGGGTGAGGAAGGGGAAGGGAAGGAAAGACAGAAGGGGACACAGTGGGAGGTGAGGAGAGCAAGCGAGGGTGGAGACGAGGGAGAGGAGAGAGGGGGAGGAATGAGAGGGAAAATGGGGTTGACGAGGGACAGAGAAGGGACGAGGTGGGAGGATAGAGAGAGAGCAGAAACAAGGGAGGAAGAAGAAGAAGAAGAAGAAGAAGACGAGGCAAGGAAGGGAGGCGGAAGTAAGAAAAGAAAGGGAGTGGGTAGGGGAGGAGAGGGGGAAGAAGGGATGGATGGATGGATGGATGGATGGATGTGTTTGGGCGTGGTGCCAGTCCCAGGATGGGGGGACCTTTGGGCAAGGCATCAGGGGGAAAGAGAAACAGATGGTTTGTGAACCTTTTATTAGGCGTTGATAAAGAAAGAAAATCACCAAAAATAAAAAAAACCCAAAAACATAAATCAAGCGCGCCGTGAAAACAGCAGCTATGTGCAGTTTCTCTCGAGGTGCGTTTGCTTTTGTCACTTTTCAGCGATTCCCTCCTCATTTTACCAGATTGTTGTTGTGTCCCCCCCCCCCACCCCCACCCCTCCGACTTGATGTTGATTGAAATACAGATAAAGACACGCCTGCTTGTACTGGGTTTGTGAAGACCCTCAAAAAAAACATAGCCCCCAACCCCCCCCCCCCGGTTTATTACACTTTCAGTACTCAGGGCTTCCGTATGGGGAACTTGGGACACATTAAGAAAAAAAATGGTGAAAATAGACATATATTTTCCAAAGATCCAAGAACACTTGGTCTCACATTTCCCATAATGCAACTCGACAGCGTCTTTCATCAGACCACCCACTTCTTTCGAACGCCGCGCCTTCTGTTTTTTAGCGCACGCTACGTCTTTGTCAAAACTGCCGTGGTCACCCTGCTGACATCACTATGACATCACCAAGCCTAATAAAACAAGAAGTAACTGGTCCTGACAAACACAGGCACCCTTGAAGAGCTTGTGTGCTGAGGAATCGTCCCAACAATTCCCAACGAGACGGAGCTCGTTCTCACTTTCCCAAAATGTTACCCCCCCCCCCCCCTTTCCAAAGATGTACTTACTTTAAAAAAAAAAAGGTTGTCGCTTCCCGAGTATGACCTCAAAACATCGTCGCTTTTCCAAGAATATCCAGACTTTTCTAAAAAAAAAAAAAAAAAAAAAAAAATGCGCCCAATCTCCAAAAAAACTAAAATCGTCCTCACTCACAAGGTACAAACCTGAAACGGGTCCAAACAAACGTGGAAATGTGAGAAGAGCAAATACACACAAACACATTCACACACAGGGAAGTTGGAGGCTTGAGCTCGTAGTGCAAAAAAAAAAAAACACACACACACACACCAAAAGAAATGAACTGTTGGCACACATGCAGTATGTGTGTGTGTGTGTGTGCATGAATGTGTGTGTAGCTGTAATTTTTCGGTCCAGGTCAGCCACTGTTGTGTGTGTGACCTACTTTTACTGGACGGACATCCTAAAACACAACATCCTCTCTCTCTCTCTCTCGCTGTGTCTCTCTCTCTCTCTCTCTGTCTCTCTCTCTCTCTGTCTCTGTCTCTGTCTCTCTCTCTCGCTGTGTCTCTCTCTCTCTCTCTCTCTCTCTCTCTCTCTGTGTCTCTCTCTCTCTCTCTCTGTCTCTCTCTCTCTCTCTCTCTCTCTCTCAGTGGGTTGATAAATCTGTCCGGGGTGATTCTTTCTTTCTTTTTTTATTTTGTTTGTTTGTTCCTCTGTTGTTGCTTTACACAGCAATGGGCATAGTGCGTGTGTGTGTGTGTGTGTGTGTGTGTGTGTGCTTGGTCCTATTTATGGGACAAAAGCCTTCAGTGACCCAATAAGGGAAACAGAAATCTGAGCATTTCATTGTGAAACAGCTCTTCTGCTTTTATCAACAAGCCCTGTTTAAAAAAAAAAAAAAAAAAACTAACAGAAAGAGCCCTGACACCATTTTTCACAAATAACTTTCACACGTTTCACTCTTATCTGATACACAAAAGGCAGAAAAGTAAGAGTGACATTTAAAACCATGTCAACAGTTTTCCTCCTTCACATAACAGCCCCTGTTACTTCTATGACTTGTTTTCTTGACTATGTTCGGTGCACCCGATGCCGTGGATACAAAAGGAGGAGAAGGAGAATGCAACAGTTGAACAAACAGCAAGTCAATCTGCAATCATGTGACCCACAAAAAACACTTTCTGGCCATCCCCTGACACCCCCTCATCCCAAACTTAACTTACATGGCGCCTTTCAACCGTAATCTGGGGTTCAGTGTCTTGCTCAAGGACACTCCAGCGTGAGCACAGGAGGAGTCGGTCATTGAGCCACACAATTAGTGGACAATCCGCTTTACCTGCTGAGCCACAGGCGGCGGCGGCGGTAGAGCGCCTTCCTGCAAAACACAGTCACACATTGCCCCGTATCGTACGCGCATGTCATGCAGAGGTGGATGAGCACCAGGTGGGGGAAAAAAAGGCAGCTGGAGACACCATGTGGGACAGGGGTACAACACTGATTGTCTGCAGCCTCCACCAGGAGGGCGAGGCCTGCGGTCCGGAGGGGGAACTGGACCTTGCGAGAGAAAAAAAAAAGAAAGGCAAAGTCACTCCACCTCCTGCGCTGCACTGAATTTGTAATACATGTATGCAGCGTATTCACGTTGGATGAAACTGAGCCCAGGCTAAAAACCTTGTCTCGTTTGCATGCTTGTCCTAGTTTTCCCAAAAATGCCCTCCCTTTCCGCAAATGTCCTGATTTTGCAGAAGTGTTGTCGCTGTGCACACACTTTCCCAAAAATGCAATTTGAAAGCCAACTATCTGCAGAATTTCCCATTTTGTGTTCGACGCACCCTGAAAAATCAAGCCAGCGTTTCAATTTTTTCGGACAAGCCAAGTCTCGACGCCCTTCTTTACTTGAAGCGGGACCTGACTGAGCGGCCGCCATGTTTGATTCGGCAGACGTTGCATTAGAGGCTCGCTCAGGCTTTGGCACCGCAACACAGGTGCTCTGGGCTGCGGGATGATTTAACATAATGTAGTTCACCAACCAGCCTTTGTGAATCGCTGCCTTAAGCAACACACACACACACACACACACACACACACACACACACACACACACACAGGTACCCACTAGCAGCCCCCTTTTTTTAAAACGTCCTCTTTTTCAACATATTTTGCCGGTTTGAACGTTTGGACTTTCAGCCTTGTTTTAATTAGTGATTTCCTTCGAGAAGAGCTTAAATGAATCATTAGTCAAAAAAATCCATCAGCAGTGCCAGTTTTTTTTTTTTTACTGAAATAAAAACCCCAGGGGTGCACCAACCTGGCATTACCTGTACAGTCATTTTATTCTCGTTTTCTCCCTTTTTCCCCGGCCTCTTTTTCACTTAACAGAGCTCCCCTGACTGAATGGGAGACAGGCCCTAATTGGTGGAATATTAGAAACTATTATTCCTAATTAAACATCACAGAACACACTGTCAGATTTGGACCGGCGGAGTGATTTAAGACAACGCTGAACCTCTGGCATCGTAACAAAGTCTATTAGTGGAGACGGACGAGGGACGCTTCGAATTGGCAAGCAGACCAACAGGCACAACAAAACTCTGCCAGGGTTTCACGAGAACAGGTGTGACTGTGTGTGTGTGCGTGTGTGTGTGTGTGTGTGTGTGTGTGTGTATGTATATGCATGTGCGACTTCACTGACAAAACACACACACACCTTTCTTCATTCCCGTCTGTCTTTGGTGGCGGCAGAAACAGCTGATATTTAGTGCTGAAACATGTACGTTGTATTAAAATGACACGTTGATGCGCCGTGTACTATAATGTGTATTGTATTAATATTACATTATGAATGTATGCGTTAACAATAAAGCAAATGACGACATGTAATGTGAACGGGGTCACTCGAGACACCACCTCTCCACCTGCCTTTTGCCTTAGCTCGTGGTTTCCTGGCACATTTAGCCTCAGCGTTCTCTCTCAGCAGCAGGCAGCTGTTTTTTTTTTTGGGGGGGGGGGGGGGGGCGGTTTTAGCAAACGCGCTCTGATATAAACCCACCGTACAATACCTGCGTAGCGCCGAATGGCAGGCAGAGAAAGCGAGCGACTAGCTGGTGAAGAAAGCTGCAATCCCGTGAAGATTTGACTCCTGGCTGATTTGGCAACTCTCGCTGGTCATCAGCAATTGCAGTTTACAGCGTTTTGTGTCCGTTTACAGTCGACAGTGTGCTCCCCCCCCCCCCCACCCCATCATGCCACGAGCAATACATGATACCGTGTAAACAGTCAACTGTGAGGCTGATATCAATTACATTAAATTGCCCTGGATTCCGTGCAGGCAGTTTGAATCCAGCGAGAGAATGGCGGACTCCGCCACTAACAATTAAAACTACTTTATAGAGAGGTAATTTACTGAATGGCTATTGCAGAACTAAATAAAACTATATATATATATATATATATATATAGTATCAAAAAAACATGAAAGTAACAAAAAAGGAACATGACTCAGTTCCAAGGAAGAATGTGGCACTAAAAAGTAAGTATCAAGTATTTGCCATAAGATTTACCGAGTCGATCATCTTCACATTTTATACACAATTCCTCCACATTTCATCCCTTTCTCAACATGGCCGAAAGTATATGGACACCTGATCGTTCCAGCCATATATAGATAGTTTGATCATGCCATTCCAAACCCCCCCCCCCCCGGGCATTCTCCAGGGATACACACAAAAGGTGCTCCAGACTGTGGGACACTTGTGGGGCGGTGTCATTACGTGGCTGATGTGGTCCCAGCGTTGGATGTTCAGACTTCTCCTTCTGCTTCAGTGTTTGGGTTTTAGGTTTGGGTTTATTGGTGCTTTACGGCCTCAGACCTGCTGTCACACACATTAAACACACACACACACACACACACACACTCACACTCAATGCTTTACATTTACACGTGAATCTGGCGAGGGTGCGCGCAACCTCCGTGCTGGCTCTCCGTCGTCCTTCTGCTCCACACTCTTCGACCCTCTAATGACACTCCCGAAAGCCAAGTTCGTAACGACGACGCGCGAGAAGAACGTGTTGTAAAAAGGACTTATTCAGAAATTACAATCCTGAATGAATCAAAATCGAGATCAAACATGTTTGTATAAGAAACAAGAAATATCAGACGCCGTTTAGAGATGTGAAATACTTCCAGTCAACGCCAAAACATCCTCGGACTGTCAATCTGACAGAACGTCTTCATCAACCACCCTTTCCCCCTTCTCCCAGTCATTTATTAATACATCCGTGCCAATTAACACTAACGAGCATCAGCACTAACAAGCATCCTCACTGGCAAGAGCTCGGTACAAAACGCTGCGAACGCAGCCCGTTTCCTCCTCACTGCGCAGCCAGAGGTGGAGACACGGACGTGCGCGCGTGGTGTAGAAGTACTTGTCGTGTTGGTTGGAGGTTCCAGGGTGAACTGTAGTTCTGACCTGCCGCGCAACGGTGAAACAACGAGCGCAACATAGAAGGAACAGTTCGCCGCTGTAATAGTGAGCCGTCACGGACCTGCAGTTACAATCTTTCCCCTCGCCCAACGCTAACCCGCAGGTTATCTTGCCGTAACAAACATCTTCCCTTGACCTTAACAGATATTGCAGAACGGCATTGATCCAGGTTTTGGCAGAACTGTCCAACGCTGTATTCTCGTGGATCTGGCATTTCTCTATCACTTATACACACACACACACATAGCACATATTACCTGCTCTCTCTCGCTCTCTCTCTCTCTCTCTCTCACACACACACACACACACACTGACCGACCACTCTCATGCCAAAAAGCCAATTACCCAGTCTGCTTTTTAAACAGAGCGTGCGTACATTAGCGCCGGGCTGTGTGTTTAAACAGGACTAATAGTCGAAAGGTTAATTACCGATGCAGCAGTAAGCAGTCTGTGGTAATCACCAGCTATTACCTATAAGCTTCTGGGATCAGTTCGAGGCCGGGCTGAACCAAAGCTAACGTCTCTCTCTACAGTCTTGGCTGTCTGGGGGCCGGTGGTCAAAGCAACGCCAAGCAAAAATTGACTTTGCTTTCGGTTTGAACTGCGTTACCAATAGCAGCAGCTCCAGTTGTTTCTTCTGATGTTCAGGTGTTGACGTTGTACAAGTCAAGTTGCTCCTGTCTGCATTCACTCCTCCTTACCCCCCCCCATCCCACCCTCCCCCACCCCACCCTCTCCACACATTTGCCTGCGCCGTGACATATGCGAGTATCTCAGTTGTGTTTCTCACGGCCAAGAAAACATATTTCAGTCGCGTGGCGAAATCCACATCACACCACCTATTGATTTCCTCCTCGGCAATGACTGCTTGTTTGCGTACACGTCTGTGCACGCTGGAACACACGGGAAGCAGCGACGGTGAGGGTATCATGCGTGTGCGTCAGCTCTCAGCGTGGTTACTACACTGTTGCAACACACACACACACACACACACACACACACACACACACACAGCGGGGCATCCATTGTCTTCAAAAAAGTGAAAATTATTTCTGTAATTTTGCTCTGATTCCATGTCTTCTTATGTGTTGTTGTAATGATTATTGATTTCATACATTATTAATATTACTCATATTTCTGAGGACTGAAGTCAGGACAGCCAGTCGGATGGGCTCCCCCATGCACACACCTGATGTATTGGCCTGAATAAGTCCGTTTATAGTGTATCTTTTGGCCAGTTTAACCTGCAGGGGTTTGTGATTGTCACGACTGGGCAAGGCAAAAATGAACCGACACGCACGACTCAAACAAAGTACAAATAAAGAGTCTTTATTTATGACAAAATAAGAAGCTTGACCAGGCAAGAGATCTCTACAAAGTGACAAATCAAAATCACTCCTAAGGAACGGAGGAAAAACACTAACAAGAAAATTCAAGAAAACAAAAAGGAGCTAAACTAACAAAGTAAACAACAGGAAATCACTCCTGAAAAGTGGAGGAACAAAACTGGTAAAAACCAAGACAGCAAAGTGAACAGAACAAGAAGGACACTGAAACAACTGACACAGGGACTAACAGGAAAACAAGACGCGGACTTACGGCTGGTAATCATGGCATAAAGGACAAGACGAAGTGGCACGAGACAAAGGGAGACGCAGACTATTTAAACAAGAGGTGAGTGAGCACAGGTGGAGACAGTCAGGGCGGGGCTGACCGTCACAAAGGCGGGAAACAGGAGGGCAGGAGGTCAAGTGGTCTGAAACGAGGGGGGGAAACACAGTTACTACAAAATAAAACGGGAAATGACAAGACAACATTCAGTAGCGCTGGATCTGATCTGATTGTGCGTTTCAGGCAAACTTTTAAAAGAGGTGAGAGTGAGAGGGATTACAGAGAGGTGAGGGAGATGAAATGAGAGGAAGATTAATAGATTAGAGAGAGAGAGAGAGGAAGAAGAAGAGGGTAAAGTGAATTAAGGGGAGGAGAGAGAGAGAGAGAGAGAGAGAGAGAGAGCAAAGCATGACAGAATGAAAGAGAGAGATTAATATACGACAGAGGTAGTTCAGAGAGGAATGCTGACAAGTCTCTTTCAAGTGTTGGGAGACCGACACACACACACACACACACACACACACACACAAACACTCACACACACACTCAGGTCCCAGCGGAGGGCAGGTGTAGACAGCACCACCATCTGTGTATCAAAGCTTCAAATATTACTCCTGACACGCACGTTTTAATATAGGTGTGTGTGTGTGTGTGTGTGTGTGTGATATACATAAAATACAAAAAAAGGTGTAAGAAAATACTTATTTACCTTTTAACTCCCTCTCTCTCTCTTTATCACCCCTCCTTTACTGTGAATGGTTTACATCTCGTGGTGCCAGACTGGGCTGGTTTTACTTTTCCATTGAAAAGTATCATAGCAACCATTATGGTGGGGGCGCTGGTTCTACGCGCTTGTATGGTACCACCGCTAGCTCAAGCCCGTACAATACCAGAGTGGGGGGAAATATATATACGAGACGAGCTATGAGAAAGGAGTAGGAAAGTGAGCCCGATCCTAAAGCCTCGGGGTGCCGTGACATTGTACATCCTCACGCAGCAAAATATCCGCTCGTCTCAGGTCAAATCATCCACAGCAAAGATTTAAAATGAGCCTTTTCCTGCCAGCACCCGTCACCCACAACGCAGTTATACAATATAATGTAATCTGGCCTAACTAATGTTTCCGAAAGTAACCTAATGTTCGGTAAAATTCACGTTGGTAACGTGTCATTTAATTTAATTAAATTTGGGTTTGAACAACAAATCCAGGAAAACAAGAGGGAGAAATAAAATAATACTAATACTACTAATAATAGTCACACTAAGACTAACCCTCTCTATAGTCATTCTGTTTCACAAAGCAGCTCAGTTTGAGGGGAGCCACCTGACTGCAGCTCACGCATGCTACACTTAAGGTCATGATAAAATGCAAATACTTCAACTGTCCTGCAAGAAACCGTTCCTGCTTAATGTTAAATATTTGAAGGTGTGTGTGTGTGTGTGTGTGTGAGCGTGTGTGTGCGTGTGTGCGTGTGCGTGTGTGTTTGTGTTTTCGAACTCCATAAATTAGAATGAGATGAATAGTTAAATATGAAAATATGACAGGCTGGTCGTTTGACGCTTGTGCACATTGACAAGAGACATCTGCCCTGGCCTGTGGAGAGAACGAGCTGAGTGAGTCTGTGTGTGTGTGTGTGTGTGTTTAGAGTGGAGGGGGGGGGGGGGGGGGGTTGCACAGAAAACTTTTTTTTTTATTTTTTTTATTTTTTACAAAACTCATTTACATTTATTCCTGGGCATTTAGCCGACACTCTTGCATGTGTGCAGTTGCATAAGTGTGTGCTTCTGGTAGTATTTTTGTGTGTGTGTGTGTGTGTGTGTTATTTTGTGTGTGTGCGTGCACCAGCTTCTGTCAGAAGAGGGGATGAAAGGATGAGGAAGTCTCGAGAGAGCGAACGGATGAGCAGACAGCGGATGACGGCGAGGGAGGGACGGAGCGCGACACTCGGCTGCGACGGCGCCGCTCTGATTAAAACACACGTTCTTCTATCTAATACTTTAATGAAATATTAACACAGTTAACTGTAATTAAATTAAAAGGCGAGCCAGCAGTGAGATTAGCGGCCATGTCAGAACAACCCTAGGAGGATAACCTCCCCCCCCCCCCCCCCCCCCCCCAAATTAATACCAGAGCATTAGCTCTGCTGTCACACACACACACACTCGGGCTCATAATGAGCATGTTCACAGACAAACTCAGGAAGCCAGTTACACACATACAAAACACAAAATCCAAAACACGCATTCAAACGTACCTGCAGAAACTCAGAATTCTTTGACGACACTTCGATGTGTTTGTTTTGTTTTCAACAGAAGTTGGCGCTCCAGTGGTCATGAAAATGTCACTTCACGTCGATCACGGAGTGGCGAGATGGGAGGAGAAGTTTTCAACTGGAAAAATGAAGTGACACCACAGGGTGGCAGTTATGGCAGTTATCAGTTTTAACTATACTTCTACCTTTGCATCCGAGGAAATACTTCTAAATACTACGATACCCATGAGCCTCAGCTGTTGTTGCTGCGGAGAAGAAGCGAATCGGAGGTTTGAATCGGCTGCAGCCAATTCAAAACGCTTCATCGTTGCACCTGTGGGCAGAGCACTGGAAGAAAAGTGAACATTTAACAGGTTTAAGCTCGCTTCTTACTTTCCACGTCGGCGAGGGTCCGCGAGGGTAAGAGTGACGTAAATGTCGCCATCCGCCAATGTCCGCCGACTCCATAGATCAGGGGTATTCAACTAGGAGGTCCAGTTAGAGAAAATGTCCTCAAGCGAAGGTCCGGAACATCCTAATGTCTAACTAGCGTTGTGATTTAGCGTGATATATATTGAAGTAGCCTGGCAGTTGTATCAACGTCTGCATGTGATCAACAACTGACTGTCAAATCAAATAAAGAAAGTACAATTCAAAAACAGTTTGACAATATTTATTGTCCCTTAACATTGAACTCTACAGATGTATAATACTGTAGATATGTATAATGTTCTTCTCTCATTAACTAAAAGAAGGGCTGCATTTCAAAATCAAATAGAGAAAATAAATCAAATAGCTTTTGAAAAGCTGCGCATCTTAAAATAAAGTGCTTAATTTTAGAAAAACCGAATAAAGTGCAGCAGCAGCTTGAGTTTCCCTTTTTCTCTGTTAACTGTTTCACATGTTGACTCAACAGTCTCTCTCTCTCTGTGTCGTTCACTCGTCTTATCATCTGCCGCTCGCCTCTCACCTCTCTCGTCCGTCTGCGTTCAGAGTCGCGATGTTTATCGCCTGGAGTGCACGGATGTGATTGGCTGAGTTGCGTCACGTGGGCTGGCGTAACTCACATGCGATATGGTCTGTGAGTTTCCTGAGCCGCTAAACCAGCGCCGCAAAGACTAGAAAAGCTGCGCTGGTTGAAATAGGAGCGTCCCGTCAAAGTTTAAAATCCCTTAATAATTTATTGATTATAGGTCCGGGTCCGTATAGGACGGCGTCTGGGTCCGGACTCGGACCGCGGCCCGCCTGTTAGTGATCCATGCCATAGAGCATAGAGCATGCTCTGGAGTGCTGGGGAAGCGTCTCCTCGTCCATGCCTCTCATGTCTTGCAGCAGTGCACTGTACTCACCGCCCCTGGTCCCATTCTCGTTAAGCGGAAAGGAGCGTGGAACGCCAGACGCCAACGCGGACCCTCAATTGTACTATGAACGTGTGTCCGGAGCTGTCCGAAAGTATGTCAGAGGCTATAAACTGAATGTTTTTAGCAGGTTTCTACAAACTGCCATCTTTATCTGTAGTGTAACGTCAGCAGTGTTTCCCACACGTAGGCAAAAATCCGAATACCATTTTTCTTTTTTCTTTTTTCAATCAAGACGCGCAATCAGTCATTTCCTAACGCACACAGAGCAGCGGACTTCAGCCCCGCGGGAACACTACAGTGCCAGTGATCCACGGTGACGTTGCGGCAGCGCACCACTTGTTGTCGTCCGTCAGCTGTAGCAGCCGCAGTAGCAGCCGCTTCCCGGTTAGTTTCAGCGAAAACGAGCAACGGTTAGCGCCAAACTGCCTGAACGTGTCGATTGATTAGCGGAACGAGACAAAAAACAGGCATTTCAAGCATATGGTTCTGAGGTTCGGTGTGCTTGCTAGCCTTGTCGGTTATACAATTGCTGTCTGAAATAAAATCAACCAATGTCCCAATTTTCTGTCCAGCATCGGCCGTGACCTCGAGAAACATCATAATCACTGGCGGCGCTTTCCAATGGAAGGCCCGGCCGATCCTTTGTAGCGCTGAAGGCTCGCGGGGCATGCTCATCCTTAAAGGGGACGTTTTTGAAATATACGCACGTGGGAAGTGAAAGAAAAGACAACGAGACAACTCACAGCCCCCGGTTTAGGCTTGGGGAAAAGACTGTGGTCCTGAATATTGCTAACACCAGATGGGGAGGTGTTTACTTTTTCGATATTAAACCAAAACCACGATCTTTCCCGTACCTCGGCGTTGTTTGTTTTAGTAGCCTCAACTTCACCGCAGGTGGGTGGGGGGGGGGGTGCTGGATGTGAACCCTGGGCTTTGAATGTCCAACCATCCACCTACCTGCAAACTGATGTGCGGTACAAGAATGTAGTACTTTAAATATTTGACAAAACCTTGGCAGTGAACGTAATCCACGCAGAAATGACATGTACACTTCCTCGAGAAAAGACATATGTATAAATACTTATATACAAACAGTGTTTTTAGTTTGCTGGGACACTTCTTCAGTTGCTCCAATGAAAACGGGCAGAATTCCGACGTAGTTTCTCAAACCGGAACAGCTTTAGTCTGAAATCTTTCCTCGCAGCTCGATTTAAAGCCTCAACGTCGACTTCAGGGAGTCAGCATTTTGTAGTTTTTTTTTTCAATATTGTTATATTCAAGTCAATAAACCAAAAAATAAACAAACACACACACACACACACACACGCGCGAGAACAGGCACAAAGTCAGAAAACTGCACTCACTCTTAACTCTGTTTGACACACACGCATATTGAAATGAGTGGATTACTTTTGTGTGTGTGTGTGTGTGTGTGTTATAAGAGGTGGGCTTTTACTGTTAATCATGAAGGGTATTAGGCTCTAATAATGACTAGACTAAATAGACTCTGAATGACAAGTAATAACATTAAGTGTGTGTGTGTGTGTGTGTGTGTGTGTGTGTGGTGTAAGTCGGCCTGATACTGAATTAAAGCTCCCAATTAGCCGGAAGTATTTGATCTGCATTCACCAAGCCTGACCCGACACACAGACACACACAAACACACACACATCTGACAGCATGTTTGCATTAGAGTGTGTGTGTGTGTGTATATTACGCTAAAGAGATGCGGCAGAAATGCCTGGATAATTAAAAAGGAAAAAAAGAAAAATGATGATAATTATTATGTAAATCCATGAATTTCAGCGGCATTCACATATGAGTTGCATTCATATAGAGACAGAGAGAGAGAGAGGTTTATAAGAGTGAGCGAGTGTGTTCGCCCGGTTTAACAACATTATCATAATTAATCAGATAACACTGACATTATTGGTGTAGCAATTACCGTTACAGCTATCTGTCGGCTGCTGCTTGTTAGTGTCCTCTCATTGTTTCTGTAATCTTGACCGCCATCGTCATCCTTTCTACGCCGATTAGTAATATCGACAAATTAATTGACCATGTAGTGTTTAATGCATTTGTTCCAAAGCCTGATTTGAGTGTTTATCCGACGGCGTCAACTCCGGCAAACCGTCTTCAGTTGTGATTAAAGGGGGTAAGGCGGAGGAGCCCTATGAGACTGTCCACCCTGCTTGTGCCCGCCTGCATCAAGAGAAGAGGTGGGCCGGGCCAAGGCGAGGAGATTGGAAATCGATCGAGGTCTGCCATCGTCCCAAGTGTGAGCGAGTGCACCCCAGACGAGACGAGGACTGAAGAGGGAGGAGGCCGGGCCCAGGAACCGCATGTGGATCCTACTGTTATGTGCAAGGCGTTGCGGCTGAGCGCAGCATTGATCTCAAAAGTGTGGATGAAATGTTCCCCTGACACTGAGTCTGAAACACGAGAGTCTTCGCGGTTATGTTTGTCGGAAAGCTTTCCGGGCAAAAGCAGGAAGCCACCAAGTGGAAGACAGTGTGGTCAGAGGAGGAAGAAGCACCGAGACGGGTTTTTCCCTTGGAGTCCAGATGGACCTGGAGGAACTTTGCCTCCTGTTTTTTTCCGCTTACTAACCGTCCGCCTTGTTTGTCCTGATAAGCCAGACATAAATCCGCCGCCTCCCTTTTTTTCCATTGGTGGGAATAACTTGTTCCGCCCGGCGACCGGATGGTGATGGATGATGATTGGCCGGCCGGATCAGGGTCTGCCGTGTATTTCCATACATCATCTGACTCTCTCTCTCTCTCTCTCTCTCTGCCCCCGACGATCTGCACCTGCGTCGCCTCGCTTCCCCCGAAAATACCTCTGATTAATGTCCGGAGCCGGAGAGGGGAGCGGAGCGGGGAGATGCTGTGGTATTAATTAAAGCTACCCTAACACCCAGCCCCCCCCCCCCTCCCCTCCCCTGTTGTACGTGGGAAGGAGCAAAAGAGATGGAGAGAACGAGAGAATTGAGGAAACAAAACAAATAGAAAAAAGACAAAGGGGAGAAAAGTGATGGGAGAAAGACAAGAAGGGGATAACAAGAAAGAAAAAAGTGGAGGGAAGCGAAGTGGAAAGACTGACAAGGGTGTTGGGGTGAGAAAGAGGAAAGTCATAAGTGAATCAGTAAAGAAAGACGGCGATAAAGAAGAGAGGAATATGGAGATTGAAGGAAGGGAAAGAATGAAACATATGCAATAAAAGAAATAGAGAATATCACATAGAGATGAATGCTCCTCTGCAGCCGTGCAGAGGTTGCGGCGCCGCTTTCGGTGCTAACAATAAAATCTGCAGCTAGCTGCTCATCAGAGATCACGGAGCAGGAGCTGCTGTCCTGCAATAAAGGCAAAGGATATGGAAAAGAAACCCTCATCGTGACTTAGTCCACTGGCTTTACTTACTAAAGTGGCGATATACACGTGTTTTTTTTAGCTTTAACTTCTCCGTTATGAAGTAAATGTTTGCACAATGTAATGGCTATAGATTAAGGACACCGTGGTTCCCTGTAAGCCTCTCTTTCCCTGTGACCCAGGTGTGATTCTGTTTCCTGTGCGCGCCTTGGGAACCCTGAAGCATTGTCAAACCTAGAAACGTGCCTTAACGCAACAGGTAAAGTATCTTCTTGACCACTCTTTTTTTTTCGCCATTCCGAGCAGCAGTTCCTGAAGTTCACCTTCCCTCCTTGTCCTAGAACCTGACCAGACCCACATTTCGGTAAGGCCTGCCGCGAGGTCAGTGCCACTACCAAACCAGATTCTTTGCTGCTTCCACGCACGGACAACTGTATCGACGTGTAGAATCAGCCAAATATGTCACCAAATGGCCTCCTTGAAGGATACTGGCAGGTCCTTCGTCACCCCCGGACCCTTTTTTGCGATGCACAGTCAAGCCATTTGGTTTATGCGGTGTAAGTAACTGTGAATTGTATTTGGGTGATATAGTGGCCTATTTGTCAAACTTGACTGACATGTGAGAACCCTCGGGGTGAGTTTAGGAAGGCTGGCGTTACCTATCTAGGTAAAAAAAAAAAAAAAAGTAGGACAAGGTCATGTATGCCCAGACACTGCCAGAGTTCAGGCAGGGATGGCTGGGTATTTTGTCTTTGGAGTGGACAGAGGAGTCTTTCGAGGCCACCAAAGCTCTTCTCTGCAGTGCACCTTCACGCTCGGAGGTGGAAGCCAGTGCTCTTTGGGCGCCTGCGGCGCTCCTGCACGAAGATGACCAAAAAAAAACACCAGCTACGTTACAGCACGATTGAGAGAAGAGGCCTCCGCCTTACTGTTGGCGTGACAGCACTTTGAAGTGTCCCTTGGGTCCGGTCCTGTGCCAGCTATCATTTTCTCTGATCACAATCCCCCCTGTGTTCCCGACTCAGATGCAGAACCAAAAGTCTCATGCGCCGGCCCTTGCAGCTTCAGGACTTTAATAGCCTTTAGAAGAAAGGTTAAGAGAGTGTTCTGGCTGGTGCTCTACCCAGGTCGTTTCTTCTTGGGGGAAATGTTTGATTTTCAGGTGGGGAGGTGTTATGACCCGACATGATCTGGTGCGCCCTGTGATCGGTGCACCCTAACCCGATTCTTCAAGATAATAATACATAACATCACCTGTTTCAACAGCCAATCAGCTGCGTTTTGGACGGAGGACAGAGAGGATCACCTCACCAATTTCTGTGTCATGACACAAGCCTTAAAATGTACTCAAATAAGAGCATATTGTGTACATGTGTGGATTTTTCTTCAGGTACCTGTAGGTTGTAAGTGTCAGAAGCAAACAGGCTCATCAGTCATCAGTGTGCTGTAGTGGGACAGGGACAGGAAGAATAAAGAGCGGGCTCCAGTGAGTAAACAAGCGAAAAGTTCTTTTTGTCATTGAAAGGCATTTCAAAACTTGTTGAAGGGCAGCGGGGTCTTCCCGGTTTAAACCTCTGAAATAATATTAATATTAATCCTACAAATAATGAGATAATATATCAGCTTATTAAAACGCTGAAACGATAATCTGAAAAGAAAACAGGCAGAAACATAAATAAAAAAATGTCAAAAAAAAAAAAAAAAGAAGCAGCCCCCTCCCCCCCCTGCCCCCGCCGCATGTGAGCGCCTCTGCCATTTACACCTAGCAGCCAATGTCTACAGCAAACACATTTATTTTTCAGCGGCATTATTTAAAAATGCAAATAGATGCAATTACACTTGCCTTGTTTATCAGCAGTTATTACCAGTATTTTGGCGTCGCCGCGCTGAAGAGGAGCCATATTTCAAAGCGTTCGCCGTCGGCCGCTCGCGAACGCAGATAACGAGTTTCCCCCCTCGCAGATGTAATTATAAAACTATTTTCTGGAAAACAACTCCAGTCCCACGACCCCCACCAACACACACACACACACACACACACACATATACAGTATATATAGATATATATACATATAGATATCCATGTGGAAACACACACATATCCCCTTGCAGCAGTTCTAAAAATAGCCTGGTCCTTGGAGATCAGTTGATGGATTTATAGTGAGGCCGTTATTACTGGGTTTAATAATGATTTACTCTGTGTGTGTGTGTGTGTGTGTGTGTGTGTGTGTGTGTGTGTGTGTTGGCATGTGTTAAACTGTATGTAAGCAGACATTCGTGTGTGTGTGTGTGTGTTTTCTGTGTCTGAATTAATCATGTTATTAAGGCTCATCATTTTCAGTGTGGATTTTTTAAACACCATCATTCCGGGCTGTTTTTCTTGCAGAATGTACGTCCCCGCTCGTCTAAAGAAGAAGAAGAAGAAGAAGACATTTACAGTGTGCAGGAGAGGTGGTCACCCAAAAAAAGGTAAGAAAACACAAATAAGACACTGAGTTTGCCCCCAAGCCCCTGAAAGTCACCAGATGAATAGCTAAAATGGAGTTTTGTGACGTAAATGTTTCTTAATATACGTAATCCAGTTTTCACGTGGGGTTGTGCGTGCATCATTTTCCAGAATTCTAGATAAGCCAACGCATCTCTGGACTGAAAATAAAACAACAAGAACATTATGAGAAACAATATAAAACCTAAAAATAACGAGCTCTAGGAAGTACTTGCTGTGCTCAGTTTGGAAGTTAGTCCATCGTGTGTTGAAGTGAGACCTGCGGAGCGGAAAAGGAAAGGAAAGCCGGGGTTGATATGCTGAGAGTGATGAGCCTGATTGCAGACAGGTGTGTGGAGGGCAGGAACAGGTGAGCTGCCGGGCTGGAATGACACACACACACACATATACACACACACATACAGGAGAGGCAAACTGGGGACACAGAAGGCACAGGAGGACCGGGTGGACACAGGGAAACACAAGGGAAAGACAGAGGTCCTGCCATGGCTGTGGCACTCCAACTAAATATGAAAACAATAATCTCGCTAAAAGCATTTTACTGGCACAAAAAAACGCGTTTCCGTCCCAGTTGCGCGCGGTTTACACATGGCTGTTTTGGGGGGGGGGGGGGGGGGTTCTCAGCGGACCCCAGGGGGGCCCCCGTAGAAACGTCAGAATTCATAAACCCTGGTATTAAAGTTCAAATCTGGATGTTGTTTTTCACAAGATCCTGGGTGATAGGAGGAGCACCCGAACACAGCGTTAGCGCCGACTGACGCAGCTTCTTCCTACAGGAAATACTGACTGTTTACGTCCTTCTTCATATAACTGCGCGATGAAATGAGGAGCTCTGATTGGCTGCAGTCGGTGCAAGGACGATGACCGAGGGTCATGACCAAGAACGTGCTGGATGAGCTAACCTGCTGACACCACAACACTATTTCCTGTTCCGCCAGCTTTTTGCTACAGGGAAGAAGAGGTCACTCCACCGTTCACTCATTGGTTTACTCGATACTGAGCAGTACACAGAGATTTCAGACACTGGCAGCCGGTGACGAGGTTAGGGAAGATCGAATCCCGCTCCCCCCCGCGGAAACCGGTTAGAATGAAGGCAATGTCGGGCTGAAGGTGGACACGGAGTTCAGTCTGTGATATCAGGAAAGCATGAGCCATGACCGATAATGATGAATGATGAATGATAAAGGGCTGTCTTGGAGATATTAGACACGTGCTTCTGGGAGTTTCCGGATCAGCGTCCGAAATCACACTCAGCATGCTCACGAGGTTTTAAACCGGCGGGGGGGTTAACGAAGAGTGAGTCTGGTGCATCGGTGCCTTGGGACTCGCAAAAATGTCTCAAGGTCTTTCGCAATCAAAGGTCGCATACGATGCGATGTCTTTACAGCCCGTGCAGCACACAGCCTCCGTTCTTTGACGGCGGAAAAAGCAAATCTTCAGCAGGTGAGAAGAAATGAAAGAAACTCCAGGGACAGAGGAGGGATCCTGCCTCCAGGATGGAAGTGTGATCCACCTCTTTTCCCGTAATGCCCCACACCGATCAGTACAGTTTCTTTTAATATGATGACATTCCCATCGTATGTGCCATAACGCACGCTGTCAACATGGAAAGTGTGAAGAGGAATTCATATGTTCATCATCCACCATCTGCGCACACGTCAGTCTGTCACACAAACACAGGAAACACACAGTCAAAGATAGCATGCGTCTCCGCACACACACACACACCTGCACACACACACACCTGCACACATGTGCATGTGCACGTGTTGAAATGTCACAGATTTACATCACACACACACACACACACATCTGAACACACATATGAAAGCACAGATGCACAGTAAAAAACGTATTTCAAACACACACACACACACACACACACACACACTCCTGCAGATGTGTGTGCTGAATGCACAGGATGCGACGGCACACATGAGTGGTTGTCACGGCGTTTGGATGACAGATGTAGTACTCTGGTCCAGGCTCGGTTCCAGACACACACACACACACACACACACACACACACACACACACACACACACAGCTAAAGCCACTCTTCATTTATCAATAATTGGTTTTTAATTCCATTTGGCAGCCAGCAGCGCGAGCGGCAGAACAACGACAATAATTAGTCCATCAGAGAGAAAGGAAGCGAAGAAGAAGAAGAGGAAGAAGAGATGGGAGGCAAAGTTTCAGGGGCCGTCTCCAAAGTGACAGAAACCCACCGTGACCATTGATCGGATGAAAAGATTTAGCGGTATCCTCAGCAGCAGATCGTTTTTTTTGGTTCATCATTTCTTGTTTTCAGACAGTTCACAGCAGGGAATCGGATTAACAAATACGGAGGGGGGGGGGGGGGTGGTGTATGTGGTATAGTTCATGTGTCTTATAATGTTATAATGTTGATTGTTGGAGGGTCTTGGGGACTGGGCAGGTAGAAACCAAGACGCAGGTTTTAGATTTCAAAAGAAGGGGTTTTATTTTCCCCAAAAATGAGGGAGTGAAGATGCGAGAGGGAGCGGACATGATATATAAGTGTATCTACTCTGCCGGTGTTTTGGTTTCATTTCTTCTGTCTTTCTCTTCCATGTCTTCCATTAGCCGTCCGTCTGTGCATGTTAGCCCTGATAGACTGGCAAACAGACCAGGGTGTACTCTTTTGCCCAGTGCATGCTGGGATAGGCTCCAGTAATTGCTTCTCGGTCCCTAATTACTTACAATTAATGCACCTTTAGCTCCCCGCCTCCTAAAACCCAGTTCTCCCCGTAAAGTCATCGCTTAACATTGATCAAATCAGGTTATTCCACACTGTCTAACTGTATATAACATGTATATTGTGTATGTATATTGTTCCAGTTCTTTCCATCAACCAGAAATATTCTAGACGACTGTGGATCAGCACGACGCGCTTGATACCCGCGGAAACTTTGGGGCCTCCGCGAGCATCTGCAGGAATGGTTCGACATTTTGGGAAATGCTCAGATTCACTTTCTGCCGGAGAATTAGACCGTGCACCTCTGTCGCGTCTGTCCGTTCAAGATAAGGCTACAGCCAGCAGCCGGTTAGCTTAGCTTAGCACAAAGAGTGGAAAGAGAGGGGAGACAGCTAGCCCGACTAGCCAAAAAAAACACTAAATTGTTCAAACGTGCTTGTTTAAATTGAATTTAAACATTTAATTGTACAAAATGACTGTTGCCTGTTTTACAGCTGGTTACGTCGCCTGACTATTTCTTGGCTGTGATTATTCATTATTTTTTGTACGATGTGTAAAAACTACAATTGCTGTATGTGCTTGAAATAATGCACGACTTTGTTACGTAATATCTTCTATTCTTGGTTCTTTGGTGACCATTTAGATACTCCTCTGCTGGAAATACTGGGGACACCTATGCTAATGTTTACGTCCTCATACCATCGTAAACATCAGAAATTAGCGTAATGAAAAACTGATGACGTAACTAACGCGCGAGCAAGTCACGTAGCGTAGTTGAACTGAAAACTTCGCGCGGGACGTGAAGCCCAGCCTCCTGGGTAGCAGCCCTGCGCTTGACCCATCCGTCTCATCCACCTCCATGCGCAGTCGCTCTTTATACTACGTCACCTGAACACGCTGCGTTACCAGTGGGTTTGGTAGGCCCCCGCTTGCCCATACATTTTATGACAACATGTGCGACGACGACCCCCTACTGTATCGCCCGATAACAGTCGAATGGGGCGAGGCTCAACTTAAGACTTTTGTTTTGTGTTGTCAGGGGATCCAGCATCGCCCACTGTCTCTTACAGAACATCTCCATCATCATCATCATCGTCGTCGTCATCGTCTCCCAGTGCTGAGCTCCTCATGATCCCTGCAGTTCACATAATCAGCGTAAAAACTGGTAGAGCCTTTAATCCTCCGCAGAGATGATTCCAGATTGTTCCTCTGTTCATTACATTTGATTCACACCGACTCTATAGATTTAACTCTAATTCATTTCATTAGTAAAAGCCGATCTGCAGGACGTGGCTCTGACTGGCGGGGACCTTTGACTTGTAGATTTGCAGAGCAGCAGATTGCAGACAACACTTGGCCGGCGGGACGTGACCTTATTTAGAATATAATGACACACACATAACCACAGAGCAGACAAAATAAACAAAACATCAGCTTTTACTGTAGAAATCTTAAAGCGTGCATTTTTTTTTTGTCCATATTTCCGTTGACGTGGGTGTTAAACACTATCTCACACACACACACACACACACACACACACACTCTCTCTCAGGTGTTCTAACCTCGTCGACACTCTCCGAGATGAACCACCGCACTGACGGGGTGACGACTGAGGCAGACACGAAGAACATAAATAGGAAAAACGTGCTGCATCCAAATGACAGCAAAGTCGCGTACACTGACACATCTGAATGAAACACAGAGAGTGATGGACAGTCGGCTGCTGTAGAAAACAGAAAAACATTCTTTTCTAAGAAATATAATAAGAAAAACGTGACAATTCGTACAAAATCAAATGCACAGTTGCAGTCTGTCTTCATGTATATATATATATGACACGTGTTGTGTATTTTATAACAGTGAGAGAGGCAGAGAGATGAGGGTTAATAATAACAGCATTTAGTATTTATTAGTTACTAGTTACAAGTTATAAGCATGTTTTTTTGGGTTGTTTTTTTTTATTTATTTTGCTTTAAAAGTTGAATTCAAGGGTGTTATTTCCACTGGCGATTGAAGGAAACGCCCCCCTCACTTTTCAAAATCCTTTTTGTTGTTGTTGTTGTTGTTGTTGTTGTTGTGCGTTTGCCCCCCTCCTCTCTGTTTGCCGTTCAAATAAACTGCAGTTGAGCCACAGTGTACCTCTACCTCATCGGTACGTTTTTTCCGGTTAAGGAAACCATTCGATCTACAGTATGTCCGTGTTTAGTTCACATTCTCCTAAAAGGAGAATTTGACACCAATCAAGGTGGTAAATGACAGCGTTCTTTGTGGAAATGATTTATCGTAGTGTCGGTCCCTGTGCAGGAAAGTAAACATGGTTATGGGGTTAGTGTTAGGGTTGTTATATGCCAGATTATACACTCGGCCTAACTTCGCTGTCCTGAAGCCAGTGGTGGCCTGAAGGTCAGAGAGGTGGCCTTGCGACTGCCAGGTGGCCTCAGGTCTGACTGCTCCGGAGTGGCCGGGTGAATCGGGGGTCACTGCCACCTAATTGCCCCTGAACAGAAAGAAAATAATTATTGACAAAAAAAAAAGAACACATTTCCAGAGAGACAAGGCTCAGTTTCATGTTGTGTTTGTTTTGTTAAACTCCCGACTCAGATTATAATTTTAGTCCGTATGTTGCTTGAACCTCACCTGGCCAGACAGATTTAGACAGACGAGGAGCGTGTGTGTGTGTGTGTGTGTGTGTGTGGCGGGGAGTCCTTTCATAGCCACAGGGCCAGATGTTCACCGCCCCCCTCCCTCACTCATCCGTCCACCCTCCCCTTTTTTCTCCACTTGACATTCATTTCATTTCTCGTTCTCGCAATTCACAGCGTAACTATAACGCGAACCCTCTATCCGTCCGTCTGCCTGCCATTATTCTTCTCATGCTCCCCCTCACCTTCGTCTTCCTTCCCCAGTAGCAGCACTCCCCTCACACACACTTTCCTCCACAGCAGCAAGCGGAACAGCTGCACCTGCAGTCTGACAAAGGTGGGGGTGGTGTGTGTGTTTACATCCTCCCTGACCTCTGACTTCCAGCTGCCATCGTCACCCGTTAGATATGTTAGATACAGTCAATTTAACCGGACTCTCCTTTTTTTACTAAAGAACCGTGACTATGGTTCATTCTGCAGAAGCCTTTTGGCCACAATTCAGTGTCGTTTGCTCCACTAGCCAATATTTCTATATCGCCAGCTCGTCAAAGGACTGTGTGCAGTACGACAGACGTAACACTGACAAAACCAAAGCGACTCCGAGTGTTTTAGCCTGCTTTAGCTCATTGTTTCAGCTCCGCGACGCATCTCACTGCACGGCTCAGTCTCAGCTCTCTCTCGTCGACCTCGTTCCCGGCAGCAGCAGGCAGCTGTTTTCAGCAAACGAGCTCTAAAAGCCCGCTGTACGCCACCTGCCGAGCGCCAAACTGCAGCCGGACGAGTTTGGGACTAGCTGGTGGAGAAAGTGGAGCACCTCGCGGCTTTTTTTTTTTTTTTTTTTTTTTTTTTTTTTATAGTTGCTGGAGAGAGGCTGACATTCATCAGGTGGACACAAGCACGACTCCAATGGGCTGATAATGTCCCTCTGTGTCTGCCGGAGGTGGGAGCGTGCTCACAGTGAAGCCAGACTTTATAACGTAACATGTCAGACTGTGTGTCTGTAAGCTTTTTGTGGAAAAAAGTCTAATTCCGCATCAAAAATGAGAATTAAATGAGAATTTCAACTACTTGCCATCGAGTGCCTGTATTCGCCCGCGGCTCCCGGCCTTTCTTCTTTTTAATGATTACCTACATGTCGTGAACAATCAGCAACTGCCTTCAGCACTTCAGAGTGAACTGTCTGATATCGTGATACGCTGTGAGTTGTGGCTTTAAGGCGGAAATGTAATGAAATGTAAACCTGCAGGTTTTAGGATAATCCATTTCGCATACAGTCAGCTGGTGAGAAAATATGCCCTGCTATCCGATCCCACACACACACACACACACACACACACACACACACACTGGAGTGGTGAGTTGAAGCAGCTGCTGTGGACCGAGAGTGAGAGAGAGACATATAGATGTAGCTTAGAGAGAGAGAGAGAGAGAGTGCTGGTCATCTTCCTCCATTGTGGGAACTATTTCTTCCCAAGTTAAACTTTCTTTCCACCATTGCCTGACAAGTCTTGTCAATTTTATTTCTATAGCCCAATATCACAAATCACGATCTGTACGTATCAGCATGCGACGCCCTCTGTGTGTATTCGAGGTATCTAGAACAACATTTAGAGAAAAGCCAATTAGATCAATAACACATTAATTAGCTGGCAGATTCACGTGAAATGCAATTTTAGCACGAGGCATGTTTAGCGTTAGTTTGTTACCATATTGGAACAATTAGCAGAATAAAATTAAACCTGCATTGCGTGATTTTTGGCCACTGGGGGGACGTAGAGACACTGTGTGTTTGTGTCCAACGGATGAATCAAAGTCCAATATTCACTTTATCCTTTTATCTCTGCTTTGGCCGCTAGCTGCGTCTGCCTGCTGTTCGGTGCTGGGCGGGTGGTGTGCAGCGGGGTTTTCGGAGGTTTTTCTTCGGTTACTTTCTGGGTTTGGAAACTACCCTGATGAGAGCGGTGAGAGGGGCCCAAAACTGTGAAGTTGGGCTGTAAAACCCCCACAAAGTCACGGGAAACCAGACATACCGGCAGGTCTGTCCCCTCTCCCTACGTGCTTCAGCCTTCCCTTCGTCCAGAGCAAGTACTCCACCTGGTGCCGACATTTCTGTCGCTGCGAAATTAGGTCATCTACTTGCGACACATAAAACGACAGTCATAGCAACCAAAGCGTCTCCGCTGCAAAAACACTGCGCCTCCAAAGCGCTCTCCCAGCCGGGGCGTTTTCAGATTTAATTAGTCTGATAACAGTTTAATGATTTTTTTTTTTTTTTTTTTTTGGCATGAGAGGAGACGTCCAAAACAGTAACTCACTGAAGTTTCACTTTCATTTCGTTGAGTTTTCTGCTTCGTCACAGCTCTCGAGCTCACTGAGCGGAGAGGAAGACGTACAGATGGGTGGAGGGGAAAGAAAGTGATACAGAGAGTCAACCAGACTTGAGGGCAGACAGACAGACAGACAGACAGACAGATGAAACCAAAGGCGGACAGACAGAGGTCAGGAGGGTGAGACAGAGCCCTCAGCCATCGCTTCGCCAGTTGAACAGACTCCCCACATCCTTAAATATTTACTCAGTTGCCACGACAACGGACATTCTTCCCGTCCCATTCTTTTGACGTTTGGGTTTCCCCCTCGTCTGGAAAACTTTGCCGTGATGAATGAGGGTATCAGATTTAAGTCTGACCATTCATGACAGCACGTTTTTGTCTTTCTCTTTTCTTTTTCATTTCCAATTTTTTTCCCCCTCCTGTCTGAAGCAGGTGTATGAAACAACATAGTCCTCTTGCCTCTTGCCTCGTGTTTTTATACAATTTATATTATTTATCCTTCAAAATATCCTGTCCAACTGGGACACAGAGGAAAGCCCCCTTTAACCTGCCTATCTGTGAAAAAGGTTGTTTAACATTATAACAGTTTTCTAAACCATCTGATATATGGTAAATATGTTCTGTTTACACGATAAAGATGACTTTCAAACCCTTTCCCCAAGTCTCGACAAAGATGGCCGCCGAAAAAACGACACGCGAGACTTGAGAAGCGGCTTGAAAACATTTGATTGTCACGCAGCAGACCGAATATATTCCTCCTAGATGTTTAAAAGAGTCTTTAAGAATTCAGGAGATACGGGTCTGTTTTTCCACGAGACGCTTACCTCTGTGACTTTAATACATGAGAAGCACAAACTGAGGCTCCCTGACCACGCGAGCAGTCAGGACGGGGGGGGGGACAACTGGTCACTGCAGAACAAAAGGGAAACCAAAAAAATCAATTCCATCTCATAAAGACTCTCCTATTTGACTCCACTTTTACCGTTGCTAGTTTTGGTCGCTGCCGAGCCATTGGCCATCACCTTGAGGATGAATTCAACGCATGCTTCTCTGACGGTAAGAAGGAGAACGATATAGCATCTTAAAGACTGTGGCCTCATATGGTTGTCGAAATGGCTTAAAAAAACGGACTTGTTTGTACCACTAAAACTCGTTCATGGGAAGTTCACTGTCTCGCGTTTCCGTGAGGCGTTCGGATAATTCCCAGATATTGTCTGGGTTTCATAAAGGAGTAATGACATTTCATATGATATTCAAGAAAATCCATAGCTAGATGTGACCCAGTTGTGAAAATGATTAAACTGTCAAACACTTTTTTTTTTTTTTTTTTAAATAAATGATGGTTACCATGCAGGCAATCGGATTCCGAACCGCGCTACACAATCAAACTTTAATCACATGCTAGCGCACAACAGCAGCACTGACGGAAACTGAATGGAACGAGATGGTAATAGCACAGAAGGGAAACGGGTTGGTAAGTAGTCTCCTCTCTCTCTCTCTCGCTGCTCTTTCTGTAGGCAGAAAAGTGGCAGGACGGTTTGGAAAGGTGCACGAGTGGAGACGAGCAAAGTGTTTCCTTTCCAAAGAAAAACACAAGAGAAATATCGAATTCAAAAGGTGCCCCGCTGTCCATCGTGCGGAGGCTGTGCAGGCGAAAACGCAGATTCTTTCCAGCCACGACTGGCGCCATCGTGAAGTTCCCAGCGCATCACGTACAATAATAGCCATTTCCTTTGTTTTGGAGCCGTAGAAAAAGGCTTATATTTCTTTCAGTGGTTATGCAAAAGCTGTCGTCATTTCTCTACGAGAGACACATTTTGTTTTCGAAGATCCAGACAAGATTTGAACCCAGTGATCCCAACTGAGCAAAGGTCGAAAAGCGCTATATAAGTCCATTTAAAGTCCGTCGACCGTGACACACAGATGTTTGGCCTGATATGATAAAGACACTTTGTACGCAACGTGAGATGCCGTCCAGTTCGTCAAACACTGATGATCGATAGCGGGATAAGAAAGTCCTGCGTCAGCAGCAGCCATCTTGGTTAAAGCTGCCCCACAAGAGATGAGAAACGGTTGCGATTGGCCCGATGGGACGTGAATCAGGAGGGACGGAAAACTGTCCGAACTGGGTGGGAGGGTGGCAGAACGTGAGGTCGCAGGTTCGTCTGGTTCCCAGGCTAGCTACCGTGGCTACGTTAGCTCTCACACAGCGAGCTTTCAGGTCTGTAGTTCGAAGTCCCAGTTTGAGAACCACTGGCTTAGTGCACTTTCATACAAGTATATTTATAAGTGTTGCATTGTTGTTGTTGCCGCATTTGTTGCAGCTGGACATGAGATTAAGAGTAATAATAAGAAGAAAATAAAGCACGCTCGCACGTTGCATGTGAGCTGCGACTCTCCTGCTCTCTACACAGACTGGATGTTCGATCCGGAGAAGATGTTCAAAAGCAAAAACAACGAGTAAAACACTAAAAAAAAAAAAAAAAGACCTGTAAATGTAACATCACGCCAAAGGAGGCCTGAGGAGGTTACCGTAAAAAAGTCCGGGAGTCCCGCGGGTGAAACCCATCTGAAAAGCAGAAGCACACAGCGTTCGGGGGGGGGGTTTGCGCGTCGGCTGCAGCTGTCAGCCTGCATGGAGCTGCACGCTGCAGCCGAGCGTTGGCAGCTGTTGATTGGCAGCTCTAATGACATGCGGCGGTATTCAAACCAGAACGGAGGAAGAGGAAGAGGCTGTTATTTGGACGGACGCCAGCAGTTCTCTCTCCCGTCTTTGCCTTCTCCTTCCTCCTCTCCTTTGTGTCTCCTGTTTTTCCGTTACCCTTCCTTCCCTCCACTCATCCCATCCTCTCTCCTCTCCTTTCCTGTTTCTTCCTCTCCTTTCCTATTTTTTTTCCTGTTGCACTCTCCCTCTTTTCCTTTGCTTTCCTTCTCTCTTCTTTCCTCCATTCTTGTCCAATGATTTTGTCTCTCCTATCCTCCCCCTATCTCCTTGTGTTATTTCCTAAAGTCCTTCCAGTTCCTGACATTTTTTCCACCCTTAATCTCTCCTCCTTTTCCACTTGTGTTGTTTTCCTCTCTTTTCTGTATCTTTATTTTTCCCTTTCTTTCCCACTTTTCCTTTCTATTTCCCTACCTGTTTCCTTCCCTTCACACTCTCTCTTCTTGTTTCCTTTCCTTCTTTCCTTTTCTCTCTTCCATCCATTTCTCTCCACCCCTCCTTCTCTCCACTCTCCATGTGGTTGCGTGTGTGTGTGTGTGTGTGTGTGTTGCTGACAGCTGCAGATCATTAGTGTAGCAGGTAGACACACACACACACACACACACACACCACTATATGCTCACAAACAAACACATTACGGACAGACATACTGCCGCACCTGGCCTATTGCATACAGTGTGTGTGTGTGTGTGTGTGTGTGTGTCTGTGTGTGTGTGTGTGTCTGTAAGAATGAGTATGCAGAGCTGAGGATGACAGAGATAAATAAACTTTTTTTTTTTTGAAATGTGCTTATTTTTAGTCGAGGCGAACACACACACACACGCACACACACACACACACACACGCGTGCGCATGTTCAGATGCCGACTCTAACCTCGGTGTAGTTAAGAGATCCAAAGCAGGGAGAGATTAATGTTGCTACCCGCCACCAGAGACCACTGCACATTCCCACCATGCATAGGAAACACACACACACACACACACACACACACACACACACCGTACCTGCTGACGTCTACGTTTCCATTGTGGAGTTTATGCTAAATATGCATATCTTAATTGCATTATCGGAAATAATTAGCCAGTGTTTTTTTTTTTCTTTTCCCCTCGTCCGTCCACAAGCTGAGCATACAGCGTCGCCCTGCGCGCGCGGGGGGGGGGGGGGGGGGGGGGGGGTGGGGGTCGTCCGCCGCCACCGCTTCCCCCAAATGAATCCAGTCCCAGTTTGCTAATTATTATCAGTTCTGCTGTGCAGTTACACAAACTGAGAGCCAGGGGCAGATAGAAGGGAACGATCCTTCCTTTTCCTTCTCTCCTATATCAAAAAGCAACAGAATAAAAGGGAAACAGGAATCAGAGGAAAGCAGGGTGGATGGACGGGACGAAGGGAAGGTGTGAGGTAGTAACATGCGTGACACTATAATGAAAACATCTTCTTTGTCATCATCAACAATGTGAAAGAACAAGAAGAGGCAAAGAGTTGGACCGAGTGAGAGAGTCACATTAAAGACAGCGCTGATGTTAAGGAATGACAAATGTGAATGAGGAAAAGTTTAAAAAAGGGGGGGGGGGTTATCCCAGGTCTGATGGATGGAAGGTGATGCAAAAGCGTAGGCTGGAGGGAGGAAGTGCACGGAGGCAACGTAATGTTCATGTCAAGAAGAAGAAAAAGGAAACAGGAAAGATTAGATACAAGGTGAAATATATCCAGTGAGTGAAGAGAAAGATTAAGAGTGTACATTTCAATTTTAAGAGCTATTTTAAAGACAGTCATTTCAAAGATAGAGGGAAGACAGAAGGAAGGAAGGAAATACATTTTAACTTTTGATGTTTCAGCGAACGAAAATGTGCATATGTTGTTTAAATATTAGATGTTATAACTGCATATTTTATTGGACCAAGAAATGATCACAAATAAGACCTCCCTCGTTCCATTTGGTTCTTTGGTGTATTTGGCTGTTTGCTGCCTCTGAGGTACCAGGAAGTGGCCTAAATACAACACTCTCGATGACACCAATTCATCACACACATGCAGCTAATATATATATATATATATATATATATATATTATATTTTCTTCCCTCAAGTACCAAAAACACAAGGTCAGTGTGATCCTTTAAGCCTCCAAACGCACCTTTCTGAAGTGGTTGGTACCTGCCGAGGCCTTCAGGGACGCGCACGGGTTTGTTTTATCAATTCGTTTTCACACCTGTAACCGTGTAACTCAGAATGTCCTGTTGATTTAGACGCAGTGATGTCAGAGAAACACATGTCATCAAAACATATGTTATTAGATTAGAGAAGAATTTTTGCTTAACATATAAGAGTATTTTATTTATATTTTGTGCCCCTCTTTATGTCTGTTTTTTGTTTTTACCTGTTTTTCATTTTATGTAATAGGTTGTCTTGTGTTGCATTACGTAAAAAAAATAAAAAACTGGAATTACAAAAAGAAGAAATAGTATGTCAGATTTGCCACCTGGGAAAAACAAAGTCATCTTTAGCTCCCAACTAACACTAACCACTGTAGTTTACTGTAAACTCTTAAGACGGAAGCTGAAGCGGAGATTACAGTGGAAGCATTAAAGGAGTTGTAGTGGTGGTTAATGTGTAAGAATGTAAAGGAGTAGAAGTGGCAAATGAAATTTAAAGGGGGTCAAAGTGGCAGTTGAAGTATAAGAGTAAGCACTAAAAGTAGTTACAGTGTAAGAATGTAAAGGACACTTTACAAGCCAATGTACCGTTGATACTAACCACTATAGTTCACAATACAAAAGATGCTCTTGACATGAAAGGAGTTGAAGCGGAGGTTGAAGAGTAAATATTATGGAGTTGGATTGGTAGTTAAAGTGTAGGAAGGTAAAGGAGTTGAAGTGGCAGTTTAGCGTAAGGACGAAAAGAGGCTGTTAAAAAGGAAGCTCTAAAAGTAGTTGATGTGTAAAGGCATCAAGTGGTCGAAGTCGCGGTTGTCACACACTGGCTCAGGGAATTTGACAAAGAGGGAGTCCACGCAAGAGATTTACTTAAAACCAGTTCGAATTGATTAAAACTAAAGTTAACACAAATGAACAACGAGGTGTGGAAATCAGTCAACAATGCAAGCGATGCATGTGTGCTGTGGAGCTGCGGGGGCGAAAGAAGGTGAAGGTGCTGTAGGGGGGGAGAGGCAGGAGTGAACTCGTGGGGCCCAGGTGAGCGTAATCAGCTGACGACCCTCCCATGTCAGCCAATAGCCCGCTAAGGTTGGTCAGGAGATCCTTGACTTAACTCTGTAGTTGAATTTTTCTACATAATATTGAAAAGTGCTTTTAATATTTTGTCCGACCTCCCTGACATACACTGGGAGAAGCAGTGGGTGTAAGAATGAGCCGACTACAATGGCTGTGAGTATTACGTTTGATCTTACAGGCCCCAACTGCAGTGGATTATGGGAGAAAACATCCCTCCACTTCCTCTGAAGTGGCCATTCTGTGAACACGAAGTGATCGCTCGGACTTAAGAGGACTCTGCAGTCGTCACACATCTGATTACAGCAAATGTTTTCGATTTGAATGGACCTTCAGTCAGAACCTAAAAGCCGATGTAGGTCGGATCAACCTCAGATCCACTGTTCTGCACTGAATGATTATTGGCTGTTCGGCTGCCATGACAACCAACCACCACCCCCACCCCCCCCAAAACTGAGAGGCCCGGGAACAATGTTCCTGTTTTAGAGATGCAGACCAGCGCTCCTGCATCCGATCACAAGCTAATGGCTGTTTTACATGGTCACCGCCACCCTCGTTTAAGGTGTTTCAGCCTCACCGGGCCACCTACTGCTCAGACTCCATCCTGAGCGGTCCACCTTAACAACACTCTGCCTGGCACTCAAACAAGCTTTGTTTACTGACAGGATTTGGCAGTCAGCCATTTTGTTTTTGCACATTTACATAAACACCAAATGGTGCCTGTTTCCTGTGTGTGTGTGTGTGTGTGTGTGTGTGTGTGTGTGTGTGCACACGCACAGGGGCCCCGGCTAATTCCCTCCCTCGTCACTGCAGATGAAAATCGGAGGCAGTTTGAGATTCATTAAAGCGCAGTGGCTGCCTGGACGCCATTTTCCCGCTGAAGCCGCTGAACTTGACACAAATGCTCACGAGCTGCAAGTTCATCTCTCCGTACCTTAATTTAGTTGATTACTAAATTATGCAATGACCCAGCCAAAGACATCTAGGGGGGGCGGTTTCGCTGCCAGTGATTTTCCCAGAATTGCCCTGTTTTTAGAAATACTTCCTGCTCGCCGTCACCCCGGGCTAAACATGTGTGCCAGGCAGCACAGCAGAAAATAAATGAAGAAGCCCCCCCCCCTCCCCTCCAGTGGACTGTAATATAACCCTCATACATCAGGTGGACAGGGATACATACCATCAACTTAAATGTTCAGTATTATTAATTCTACCTCTTTAAGCAGCGTATGCAGACATGAACATACTGTGTTCTGCATTTAATGTATAACATTAAACCAGGTTCAAACTGCTTTTAACTGGTTGAAGATGAACTATTTATTCTCGGTTGTTCCATATATGAAGTGTTTCTCGAAGAGTCTTGTTCCAGTTGTGTAATGGGTCTACTGTGTGGATTTACAGTTTGTTCTGTCTGTTTTTTAACTGTTTATCCACCAGTATTTCAGTCCCGGTCGGTATGAATTCAGTATTAGACTCACTATTACACTCTTTTTATTACACCTTTATTCAGTTTATATTATCTGTTATAACATGTATTCACTTAAGAGACATAGAACTTTATTAATCCCTAAAGGGAAATCAGTTTGGTCTCCCATTCGCTTTAAAAAAAACAACAAATGAAACAAAATCAAAACAAGTATTTCAAAAACTGAAAAGAGTGGAAGTGGTGGTTGGAAACGTGAGGACGTAAAGCAGTTGAAGTTGTAGAAATGTAAAGAAGTTGAAAAGTAACCAGCGGAAGGAGTTGAAGTGGCAGTTGAAGGGTAGCAATTGAAAGATTGATGAAGTGGAAGATGAAGTGTTGAAAAATGAAGGCGTCAAAATAGCAAAAATTGAAGTGTAGGAATGCAAAGAAGTTGCAAAGTAAACACTGGAAGGAGTTGAAGTGGCACTGAAAGAGCAGCCACTGAAAGGAGTTAAGGCGGCAGTCGCAAAGCAACACGAGAGAGCAGAGGAACCTCTGACAGACGCTGACGGGGCAAATAAAGTGTAAGAAACGTAAAGGGTTGCTTTTGTTTCGACCCTGTCGCCAAACCGAACAGCGATAGTGGATGATTCTGCAAATGGATGACGAAGTTTGCAAAAAAAAACTTTTTGGAACTACACACCCGTACTTTCAGCCTCGCTACATGAAGCTACTTCCTGCACTGGCACTGAACGTCGGCACTGGACATAAATCCCCATATGTTGGATCGCGATGGTTAATTCACCGCAGGCTTGTTTACCGGTTGCATCTTATTCTGCTGAACACCGTGTTCACCATGAACTTCACTCTCTATGGTTTTTCACAGGTATTTGTGGCTGCATGCGTGCGAGTGTTTGTGTCTCTTCATCAGAGGGAACATCTAATAAATAGTTACGAATGAAAGTGACCCGTTTTTTTTAAACAAGCTACCCCCCTGTCTCAACATCAGACCGGCTGGTAGAGTCCTTATTTCCTTCCCTTCACTCCTCGCGTCACTCCTTCCCTCCTTCCTAAGACTAAAAATGACTTCCTCCCTGCCTTCCTTCCTTCCTCCCTCCCTGTGTTTCCGCTCTGATGAAGACTCTCATCTCTTCAGGCTGTAATTAAGCAGCTCTGCCTCTGCCTCTGCGTTCAGTCATGGGTGGCTCATTGTGCACATGGATTCCTCTGCAACGCTTAATTGGCTAAACATTGTTTAGCCCACTTAGTCAGTTTTTCCTCCTGTACTTTTATTCTTTTTATTTGTATTATTATTGCCGTTATTACTGCATCCTCCTCCTCCTCCTCCTCCTCCTCGCCTCGCCCTGTCTCTCCGTCGCTCAGATGAATCCTATGTATCGTCACTCTCCATCTTTTTCTCCATCTTTGTACTGTTTTTTTCACTGGGTCTTTATGTTGGATCTGCTCTCTGTTTCTCTCTGTCCTCCTCTCATCTGGCTGTGGTCCAGATCCAGCAGGGTTTTAGGCTGCGGTCCTAATTGTCAGGAACGAGGGTAGATCCTGTATGAGACAGCCATATGGTGCCTGGCTACAGGGCTGAACTCCCCGGGCGTTTTAAGGTGAGTGTTTGTGAAATGGCCGCACTGCAGAAAGGAAATTATACATATATGAATGCTCATTACATCCCAGAAAGCAAATTTGGACGAAATGCTGAAAAATAAGGAGACGACTTGTCCGGTTTGTCCTCTGTATGGTGGCCTTTTGAGGACATCTCAGACTCGCCAGGCTAACGTCCGGCTCAGTCGTACCTTGAACATTGTTGCGGACGTTTCCAGAAATGTCTTCTGTTCAACCGATTGTTTTGACGTTGTAGCAGCGGAAGACACGTCCTACTTCATGTGCAACACGTGTCAAAGCGGCCCCCGCGTCAGATCTTATTTAGCAGCACTTCAGCAAATCAGATGAACTGCGGCTGGGCTCGCTTACATCTGTCGTCTTAGTAAAGTGAACTAAATTGAAAAACTGTGGCGACACAACTGGCAATAATGAGTGACAGGCTTAGTAAATATCTCCCACACTTATCCAACATATTTCGCCATTATCTGTTCATATACGTTACTGCCCAAAACATTTCTATATTCCACAAGTCCTCGTCTTGGTGCATTAGACGATAGGCATCAGTTGTGTGTTGCCGAGCACCTTTACTGTGACATGAGCGATTGAGAGACTGAAATGATATCGAAAGAAGCTGAGCCTGAGTTCACTCTTCCTCTTCAGCCAATCAGATTTCGCCACGACCACTTGTGAGCCAATCACCTCGTCGCTGTCAAAGTTTATAACTGGTCCTCTCTCTGCTGCTGTCAGCTGTCATTTCTCCTCATCTCCTCCATCCAGATCTCTTCTTCAGCCATCGCTCTTCGCCCCCTTCACCACCACCGGTGTCTGGGCTCTATCGGGGGGGGGGGCATCTCCACCCCCTCAAAATATGACATCACGATGGGGTCTAATCGCCAAAGGCCCCGACTTTCTTATTTGTGCACTTTGTCAATACATTCTATTATTGTTTATATGAAGTCTCTCCTGATTGAAATAGTGATATTTTATAAAGAGATAAAGCGAGACAAGTGAAAGAATCGACATTTCAAAATAAAATGTTACGTATGATAGGAGGATGAGTATAATATGTGTACAATGACAGCGCTAATAATAAGACACATGCTTTATTAGCATTAAAGTTTATTCATGTTGGTAGTTTTATGAATATTGTTAAAGTTATTTTCAATGATTTCATGAAACGTTTTTTTAACTGCACAAAATGTAACTAATAGGAACGGAGGAATTGGCTCTAATAAGTGCAGTTGTTATTTAACACCTGTCCTTGTTTTAAAATGGGATTTTTATTCAGCTTCTGTCTCCATCCGTTTCTGCTGCAGACACAAGTTTGTTCTCCCCTCTGAACTCTGGAAAACTTCTTTCAAAGGCTTGTACAGACAATAAAATCTCTGTGTGTGTGTGTGTGTGTGTGTGTGTGTGTGTTACCTGTGGTTAATTTATGCAGGTAATCTGCTCCATATGTTAACGGTCAGCAGTTCAGCTCTGCTAATATCCACAGAAACACACACACACACACACACACACACACCGCTTCACCTCCACAACCATCAGGGAACACAACCTGTTGGTCTCTGACACACACACACACACACACACACACACACACACACACACAAACTGTCCCACATGACATCTGCCTTTGTGTGAGAGTGTATAGTCCACAGGTAGGGCTGGTGGTTGGCAGTGTGCGTGTGTGTGCGTGTGTGTGTGTGTGTGTGTGTGTGTGTGTTGTAGACATTACTGTAAAAGGTCCCACTGGGAACTTAGGATCCAGCTGCTGATTTCAGAACAAATGACATCTGCTGCCACACACACACACACACACACACACACACACACACACACCACCACTACCAAGAGTATATCCAAACACAGACACGCACATGCTAACCGGCGGTGCGACACACACACGTCGGAGTGTAACAGATGTAGTGTGGGCCTGAGACACATGCTCGCCCTCCTCCAACTCAGGTGGTGAGAGAGCAGAGGGTGTCACAGGGAGAGCGAGAGGAACTTATCCTCCGAGTGAACAAGTATCCAGAAGACCGCCCGTCACTTCAGTTTCTGGGTTTTTTTTTTGGGGGGGGGGGGGGGGGGGTTTGTCATTACTGATGGAATAACAGGAGGACGATATCTGCACAAGAAATAAAAGTAAGTAAGTAAATATAATTGCTGAAGGCCAAAGGAAGGACTATTTCAAGGAATACTGTTGAGGAATCCTGATTTGTTCATATATTGGATGAGGCATTTTTTTTGTTTGTTTGTTTTGGCAAGATTTAGAGAATAAAACATTTACATAAAAAGCCGGGCAACTTGTAGGATGTATTTCTTTGAGTTCTTAAGACAGAAAGAAAGAAAAGCCCAAATGTAGATCACAACTAAACCCAAAACTTCAACAAACTTTGAATTGCTGCATTTACTCGAGCCGCCACATGGATGTCTGTCTGTTCCTCAAGTTGTTATGAACTTTGTATCTTCAGAGGGAAACTAAAAGCTCCTACCAGGACAGATTCCAGACATCCCTGCTGAGCACAAGTGGATCTAAACGTGGTACTTTGGCGTATTCTGACAACATCATGAGGCTGCCATAATCTTTCCTCCAGGTGCCCCGGTTTCTCCAGTGTCAGAATCCCCCCTGCCATGGCCCTTGAGCAAGGCTCTGGTCCGAGAACTGGAGCTGGTCCATAAGGCGCTGCGTTGTGGCTCCTGCTGCGCTTACGTTTTCTGGGCTTAACCTGAATTTGTCCCGTATGTGTGTGTGTGTTTGGTGTATTCGCTGCTTATTGGTGGACTGATGCCTTGCTCCAGGGAGTTGAACCTCGAGCCCTGCATGTGTCGGTTTGCTACTCTCGGTCTCGATGTGTTGTCGCAGGAGCTGGTGTGTTTGTTTTCTTTCTTATTCTTGTCTTTGGGCTGGTACAATGGGTTGAAATGTGTGTCAGTGTTTTAGCCATTAATTGTATGATTTTTTTTGGTACGTTATTGTAAAAAATAATAATAATAATGTTTTCGTGGATTTACTCTGTATTATGCAGCTTTGTCTTCTGTGTGTGTATTTTTTCCTTCTGTGCACAAGCATATCCTGTTCATTTTCACATGTATCTGTGGTTTTTATGTTTGTGTATGAATGTGTGTGTTTGTGTGCGCGTAGGGGGGCAGATGGGGGGGGTGGAGGGGTGGGGGGGCAGTGGATCAGAGTGGCAGGTGCAGGGATCGTGGCGACACCCCCGGGCTGACCGCGGGGCTCGAACGCTCGCCGCGGCGATTAATCACCCGGCAAAATGCTTCTGACATGCCGAAGAGGGGAAAGAGAGGAGCTCTATGTTTCTGCATCCTTCACTGATCATGCGTGTGTGTGTGTGTGTGTGTGTGTGTGTGTGTGTGTGTGTGTGGACATGTATTACTCATGTTGTGGGGACATAAATCTGTTTACAGAGTCACATTGTGGGGACTCGCCTCCCTTTTTTGGGGACAAATCACAAGTCCCCATAATGTAAATCATTACATTTTAGGGTGAAGCCTTGGTTTAAGGTTAGGCGAAGTTTAGGTCAAGGTTAGGTTAGACTAGAGATGGACTACATGCCAAGGGTGAAGTCTGTGGTGCATGGGCGCGAGTAAGAATCAATATAAAACTCCCTCGAATGATAAAACATTAAGACATTAAAAGAAAGAAATCTTTTAAAAGGTGGCGGTAAGGCCTCAAGGAATAAAACAATGATCCCAGGCCCTCAACCGCAGTATATTATCATGTGTGCACATTCACACACAGAGAAGGAAGGAGAGGAAACAGACAAAACAGATGCAACTAACTGAATGTGTATTGGTGTTATTCTGCAGTCTGATGTTTTCTGCTAGTTTTCGACAGAAATGTTATTATTGAGATTATGAGAACCATAAATCTTTGCATATTATTTGTCCTTTATTAGGTTAGTTTTACGGCAATACCGCCCCCCCCCCCCCCCCCCCGTCTCTGTCTCTCTTGAAAAGCATCTAATGAAGCAGAAGTCACACAGAAAAGAACAATATATGAACATTAGTCCAAACATGTCAATATAACCACATTTCACCAACAGTCATTTTTTTTCCCCCCAACAGCAGTCAAATAGGCCTCAGCTGCTACGATCTAAAAGATTATTGATTGATTGATTGATCACAGATGCTTATTAGCAGGTATGTGAATATCAGTTTTTTCGGAACAAAAGGTTTCACTTGTTTTGGTCTTTTGGAAAAAATAATACTTTGTAATACATTCATCAATGTGTTTTTAGTTCAAGTTCACACCTTGCATTCCCCTCTGTCCTTTAAAAGGGCGTCTTAATCCAGTTCAATTTTACACCGTTCACAGTTTTAACATTTTATTAACAAACATCCAAATGGTCATTACCTAAGATTTCTACTAGCTCTCTTTTCTATTAAACAGTTCCTTTTTAGGAATATGCAGCGTGTGAGCACAACATGAACAAAGATAATAAAGGTCTCAAAGCTGTAACCGTTGTTCTGTCAGATGTTCCACTTTCGTCACCAGCCAGTGTGACGCTAACTGTGTCTGGCTGCAGTTTGGCGCTAGTGCACGGTGAGTGTTATCTGAGCTCGTCTCCTGCTGCTGGAAACACTGCGTTTCGTTGGTCTCTCAACACGCCCTTGTTGATATGATATGTAAGATGGCCTGCCCCCCGCCACCATGACAGGTGTTATTCCATTTCTCTGGAAAACCCAAGTGAACTTCGTGAGATCGATCCCGTGAGGGCTGAGGGAGCGAGTCATCCAACCACTGCGCGCTGCAGTTCCTCGCCATTTTCGCTATGACGTCAACGAGCTATGTCGTTTTTTTCCCCAATATTGTATTGTAGGCTACAGAATTGGAAAAAAAGGAAATGGAACTACTACTACTGAAGAATACGCAGTTTGATCCTTTGTCAACAAAAAAAAATATTGATTAGCGCAGCTTTAAATACAAAATCATAATAATAAAAAAAAACCTGAACAGTGGCAGAGAGGTAGTGACAGACAGACACATGCCAAGAAAGATAAAGTCACAGAAAACAAACCTCGTATGGTTACTGTGTGGAGTGTTAAAGAAAGAAAGTAAGAGGTGCTGGAGGGATGAAGGAGAGACAGAATAGAGTTTTATTATTTGTTTTTTATTGTTTGGGTCTCAGCTGGTAGAATACAATGTCTAATCTGTGTGTGTGTGTGTGTGTGTGTGTGTGTGTGATAGATGCAGAACTGCCTCCCTCTGTACACACACACACACACACACACACACACCTACACTAGTACTAAGTGAAACTGCCCTCCAAGGTTATAATTTACATAATGATCCTGTATCAGTTTGATTTATCCACGTCAAATCCACGTCTCCTGTTTTTTTTTTGTTTTTGGGGGGGGGGGTGTTGATCCCCTGGGTGAAGCAGTTTACTGATCCGCTGTCCCTAATCGCCAGCGCAAGGCACTAACAAAGCCCGGGTGAGAGTTCGATTCCCTGTGGGGCCACGCGTGCTATAAAAAGAGCGCTAACTTTGTCCAGCTAAATGGGACGTTATATTATAAGTGCTTAATAATAATAATAAAGTAGTCGTATGTGAATATGAGAGGAAGAGATTCGGAGTCAAACGAGAAACCTCGGGGGATGAAGCGCGCCGAGGGAGTTGAAATGTTGTGAAGAATTAGGTTAAACATAAAGGAGACAGCATTTTAATGAAGAAGCAGGCGTCTTTAGAGAGCATATTCTGTAATACATAGTGCAAGTCTTACAGTACTTGATGCATTTATACTGCATCTATAATGCAGTGCGAATGCTCACTGTTTGAAAAAACTAATTTCAAAAACAAATTTCAATTATGACAAGGATTTATATTTTCATCAAATCCCATGAAATCACCAAAACCAACAATGTAACAGCCACAAGTAAATTGGTTCCTGCTGAAGACGTAAATCTTTAATAACGCCTCACAAATATGTCGTTCCATTTTTGAAAAAGGCTCAGTAATTTCCTGAAACAGCTGGGCACTGTAGTTTTAAGCAATCGTTACTCAAAACCTGAGGAAATGGTGCATTTGTTGGGGACTATTTTCAGCCGTGGACTGATACACATTTGGTGCTCCACAGTATTTACAGCAGGAGGGCAGCGTGGGAGTGACTCAAAAGAAACTTTTTATCATAATATGATAAGAAATGTTAGCACAGCGGGTGAGAGAACCCCTAGCACTGCAACATGCTAAATCACAGGCAAATACAGAAATGCTAATATGAAATGTATCGATACATTTACTGTGAAACATGAAATATTTCAATGTATTCATGACTACTTTGCTTGCCAACAAGATACTTCATGTAAATCAGACAGCTTTAGAGTTGTTGGAAGGTGTATTTGTCTTTTTGACCAAGCTAGGCTAGCACTTTCCCCCTGCTTCCAGTCTTTGTGCTAAACTAGGCTAAACATGTGCTGGACACACAGAGACGAAACTGACTCTGGGGAAGGCCGCGAACAAGAGGATTTCTTTTTCTTCATGTCAGACTGTTCCCTTTCAATCTGAAGGTAAGATGCAGCCGTGATTGGCTGGATGACCATTGAGGAATGCCTGGATTGAAGATTACCCCTTTACACGTGAATATTTATAGAATTTCACAGCATGTACTTACAGTTTAAAGGGCGGGGGGAGGGGGGGGGGGTTCCTCACAGCTGCACACACTCACATTTTAAATGCTTTATTTGAATCCACCAACACGCACAGACATAGATTAGCATACAGAATTGGGCAAAATCCCCAAATGTCCTAAGAGCTATGGGTGCATATTCAAATGTTCTTAATGTAAATAACCATCTGGATAGAAAGGTCAGAGAAATGACTTTCTCTTACTTTTGATTTTTCCTACACTGCTGCTCCAGAAGTCTCTACAAACCAAAACGCTGCGTGATTATTCGGAAATCACACTACGTGCATCAGGGCGGGTTTACTTCACCGTGAATTCCCTCAACATCTGATGCATTTGAAAATACAGACAGACACACACACACATAGATGGCATAGACAATCGTAGATATTTTTAGGAGTTGGTATGCAAAAAAACATACTTCACACCATTTTATACTAACATGATACAAAGTGCAAAACGTCTTGCTGAGGATTACGTGAACACGAGAATGCGTTTTTCTTCGTTTTCCCAAGATCTCTCTGGAGCTGTCTCACCGCCACCCACAATTTGTTCTTTTTCATTTATTTTTTTTTCTTCCAGGTGTGTGAGCGGCTCCTCCATTTCCTTTGTGCACTGCATTGTGGATAGTGAGGAGAGTGTACATCAACAGCACACTCAAAAATCAACTGTATTCATTATGCATGCTGTGCACGCTGGGCACACACACCGCACAGGTAGAACATGTCTGTTGGTTGAAATAACGAATCGTTCCATTGCATGTCTCTTAACAATATCTAACTGACGGGTTCCCGTTTAAAAAAAAAAAAATGGTTCGTAAACTGGTCTGAATCAAACAACCAATCAGGGCTAGCTTGCACGTAACTAGCCAATCACAGCGACTCTGTACAAACAAGGGACGTCGGGCTCCTACGTGTTCCTCCCTCCCTCTCCCTCTCCATTTCAACAAATTCGCCATTGAATAGAATTCTATATTTCTTTCACCTCTACGAATGTCCTCATGAAATGTGGTATATGATGTGTCAGATGTGTTCATTTCTTTTCATGACATTCCATGTGTCAGAGTCTTGTAGGTGTGGCCTATTTGCCACAAAAAAAAAACACGATATACCAAATATGGGTGTGACACCTGCCCATGAAAGACTTGAAGGCATTTCATCGATAGGGGGCAGTCGCAGCGACATTGCCGCATTTGAACGGCCATAACGCAGCGGCCACGAGTCCTGTGCGCACTTTGAATTCTGCACAACATTCCCAGGTCGCGTCGGTCAATCTGTCTTGCAACATTTGCATTTGGATGCTGATCGATCAACACATTTCTAAACATCATTTATTCGACGTCCACACACAACCTTTCTCTCTCTCTCTCGCTCATGTGTGCATTTGTTCAAATGATTTATAACGATTACTCAAAGTTTTTCCGCAGCATGCGCGTCGAGTGCATTCGCTGCGGTTGACTTCAGTCAAACGTACATTTTAAATGAACACGTTTGATCAGCAGTTTAATGAATTCATCTGTTCGTCGGTCCGATCGCTGGGTCCGTACCCGCCCCCCCCCCCCCCCCCCCCCCCCCCCGTCGACACGATTTCACGTGTTCAGCTGTGATCTGTGCAGGTGTCTGGTATGGCTATCAAAGTCACCTCAAAGAGAATAACACCCCTCTGAGGTCACACACACACACACACACACACACAAAACTCCCAGTGTCAGCTTGTGATCGGATGGAGTCACACTAATTTGATCAATATATAAATATAAATACTTTTTTTACTTTTTAATGTTGTTTCCGTTGTTCACAAATGGATAATGTATCATTCATCTGAATTTTTAAACTGCACACAAAGATAATGTGTGTGTGTGTGTGTGTGTGTGTGTGTGTGTGTGTCCTTTAAAGGCTTTGGTGTGAACTCGGATCGTCTGTGGATGAGAGAGCCTTTGTGTCACGAGCTGATCTTCTGATGCCTTTTTCGTGAATGAATCAATCCAACATACGGACAATCAATCAAACGATCAATCAGCGCGTCCATCCGCTTGGGGCCGATACTTTCAGGTTGATTAAATCCGTCATTATTCATGGGGAGGGGGGCCCTCAAACTGTTTGATCCCCACAACGAAAAACTGAACCTTTTGATGTTTACATTGTGTTTCACATTTTGAAATGTGTGTGTTGTTTATGGGAATCAGTAAGCGTTGTTGTTGTTGTTGTTGTTTTTTTTCCATTAGCATGAGCAAGCCTTTCCTGCTTTCCTGCACTTCTCCCTCTGTGTGTTTCTATAGTAACCTTGGCTAAAGTCCAAACAGCCGGTAGGGCCCTCTGAAGGGCACTACACAGGCAAGATGAAAGATTTCCACCAGGCGACTGCAGCTTCCAGGCAACAGATAAATGCGATTTTTAAAGGAGGACATGCTTCCACTGAGCAGAGGAGCGACAGTGAATATCAGGGGGACAGCGGCCCGTCCAATGTTTTTATATTAACTAATAATAGCCGGGTTCCATATTAGCCAATCCTAGCTGCTTCAAATCTCCAAAAAAAAAAAAAAAAATGAAAATACAATCATGCAGATTGACTGACAGCGACACACGACGTGTAGAAAAGCCTTTTGCCGACGATGGTGCATTTAATGCCTCGCTGCAAAGCTGTGGCGACTGTGGCAGCTGAGGAGGCCACTGTGTACAAAGGAGTAACAGCACGGGAATGATATTTTGGCACAAGCTTGACCTGAACCCCCCCCCCTCCTCACCTCAAATTTATTGAACACTGTACTAATATTCCCTCGACCCTTAGAAATGTTGAGAAAATAAGGTAGGGTTTTATTTTTCCCACGATGGCTTCACAGTTTGTTCCATTCCCAGACACTCGGCCTGGCTCGGCGAGAGGCGTATAAAGCTCTGAGCATCAGTGTTTCTGTTTGTTCCCTGAAAGATTCATAAGCGCCACATCCACATGAATCATTCACTAAGGAAATGATTGTCGTAAACATGAAGTGCCATCGCTGCCACTGTGCGCTGAAAAATTCATGCTTTTTAAGGCATAATTATGACACGGTGCTCTCTCCCTCTACTGGGGGGGGCTGTGACTTCCTCTTTGACAACCTTCCTCTTCCTGACCGAGGTTTCACTGTCTCACACACACACACATACTGACACGTAGCAAAATGAAAGGAGCGAAGTGTTCAAGACGCTGAACTGTACTCGAAGAAAAATTGCAGTTTCATACAAATTTCTGATTACTTTAACAAAATAAATACTAAATCCAGATACTACCTAAGTATTTGATTTTTCATTGCAACAGTAATGAGGGGATCACATAGACGGTATAAAAGGAGTGGACGTGGCCAACGTGACGTCACCCATTGGTTTGTAGACTACCGTTTTGAAGCCTCGGGTTTGGCCTTTTGACCGTCGCCATCTTGGCTTTTTGGAGCAAGAAGTGACCATATTTGGAACGAGAGGGTGGAGCTGGGGATCTGAGTACCCGAAGTACCCGAGACTGCACCTGGCTCCTGGCCACGCCGTGTGAAGTAGCTGCTAACAAAGTTAGCTTGCAAACGCACTTACCGGAGGAAATTAACAGCCGACTCCTTATAGTGTCTTTTAGTGCAAGCGGACACCGCTATCCTGGGTATGTACAGGGTAGCCACGCCCTAAAGCAGACCCTGCTTTATCGAGACTTGAAACTAGCGACAGAGACCACAAACTCATGAGGAAAATGTTTACTGAGGTAATAAATCAAGTGAGAAGTAGGGTCATTTTCTCATAGACTTCTATACAATCGGACTTCTTCTTGCAACCAGTGGAGTCGCCCCCTGCTGGCCATTAGACAGAATGCAGGTTTAAGGCACTTAATGGTGTTTTTAGTGTATTTGATTGAGTCCAATGAAGTTGCAGCACGTGTCACCGCTCAGTTTGTGAGGTTTGATTAAATCCACGGGGATCATGGCGTGAAGTCATTTTACTGTGTCTTCGAACTGATGGTAGTATTCACAGAAAGCTTGATGATCATTGGGGATGATGCCGTTTACCGTGATATTTTGGGCCACGAATATTTCTTTGAGTCAGAGTGGTGTGTGTGTGTGTGTGTGAACTGTACGAATTACGTGTATTTTATTTTTTTTAGGGGGGGGGGCACAATGCGTTGGAAATGAGCAGAGAGGTGTCTTTGAGCATTCAGATCTCTCGGGACATCCATTGGTGGACCGCGTTTTGGGTCTAAATAACCGCCGGGTCTCATTACAAATGAGCCTGACTGTCCTCAGGTCTGTTTTGGATCTTTTCTTTTAAAGTCCATTCATGCACGTTGCTGTTCGGTGGGTTTTTGGTCCTGTTAAGGCATCTCTTCTTAACAGGGGGTTAAACAGCATTCATCCATGTTCCATGTCTCTCTCTCTCACACACACACACACACTCACACACACACACACACACATTTCCTCACTCATTACCATCGTTATCATTGCAGGTCCTTGGTTTCAGTTCTTCATTTTCAAGTGTGTGTGTGTGTGTGTGTGTGCCAGTGTGTGTGTGTGTGTTCCTCCCTCTATCTCTTCCTCGCTCTCACTGCCAAGTCCTGATATATTTTTTTTTCTTTTCTGGGGAGTGTGTGGTCCTATCTGTGTGAGCATGTTCCCGTCTTTGTGTGTGTCCCCCCCCCCCCACACCTCTCTCTCTCTCCCTCCGTATATTCGGCCCTCACCTCGAGGCGAGTCGATCCTCTTACAGTAATACCATTGCCTAATCTCAGAGGCGTATCAGAGGGAGCTCAGAGCGCTCAGCACTAATAGGTTCACACAAATGGGATCTAGTCAAAAACCTCCCAATCCTCCTGCCACTGTAAATATGGAGAGCATTATCTAAGTCCGCCTGGAGGCCTCCGATGTGGAACTGATGCAGATTTGACAGAGAGAATGAGAGATAGCAGCCAAAAAAAAAAAAGGTGATTTAACATGCTGTTAGCAGTGTTACAGCAGTAATTTTATTGGTTGTAGGGATGAATGAAATCAAATTTCAACTTTTAAACCCCAACCCCCCCCCCGATGGAGTCTGATGTCATTCATGTAGGGACAGAAACCATCCGACGTTAAGATGAACATTTTTTGAAAAGGTATAAAATGAACGTGGACATTTTTTCAAGGCCAAAGCGAAGCCGTAAATGTCGCCGCCGCTCCTCCGTCTGCTCTTCCAGTCATCAGCAACTTCATTTAAAGTGTGTTCGGGCAGCCTCTCTGCTCCGTTATTTACACTTGGATCAGAGTGTGGAAAGTAACAGAGTACATTTACTCAAGAGCTGCACTTAAGTACAATTTTGAGGTACTTGTACTTTACTTGGGTATTTCCATTTCATGCTACTTTACACTTCTGCTCCACTGCATTTCAAGATTCTCCACTAGATTTATTTGACAGCTACAGTTAAAGGAAAAACAGAATAAGCTCGTGAAATACAACACATTGTTAAAGCGAGTTAGTGACTCCCCTGGCTGCTTACGAATGTCTCAATGTCTGATCTGGAATCAGTCTCTCCACCATTACATCTTCTCCCTCGCGTCCGTCTCCTCATCCCGCCTTCAAAAAGTCTGGCGGTGTCTGAAACAGTACTCGAGCGCTCTTCTTACTGGTTTGGAGTGGGCGGGGCTCAGGAGGGAAAAAAGCTGACGTCACAAACTGCCATGCACCAATCAGTGTTTGGCAACATCTGAGAAGACGAGCGAATATTGGACTGACATTTGCCAGGTGGACACGAACTCGACTGCAAATGAGCGATACTGTTGCTCCAAAACTGCTGGATGTGTAAATAAGCTACATTTTGTAGCAAAGTAGCAACTAGCAACAGCTAGCCTCCGCCGCCCCCAAGTGTCCAAACAAATGTATTGTTGCAGGTCGAATAAATAATAGCTATAAAAATGATTTAGTCATGACTAGTTTATGTTATATCAAGAAATCGTTAAGATTAGAAAAGTATTTTGGGTGGACAAATGATCTTTATTTATTTGTCGCCTCCACCTGTTCTTGTTGTGTCTGGCTTATATTCTTCAAATCATTATTTATTACATTTTTTTTCAAATCATTTGAACTTTTTAGGATTTGTCACATATTGTTTGTATCATTTCACCCGCCTTGTTTGTGTGGCTTTTACTAGCAGAATGCAAAACTGAGCTCAATTTGACAGAAATTCAGCATAAACAAAAACTAAACCTCCCTCTGAACTTTCAGCGACGTATCTATGGATGCAGCTTTTAGTGTGGTGTACATGTCATCTTACGTCACCTGAACAAGCTGTGGCTGCGAGTGTGGAAGCTTTATATTGGATAATACTGTACGAACTGCCAGAGGAGAAAGGATGCTGATTGGAGAAAGCGCTGAAAGAAAAGCAATGCATTTTTCTATCCCGTATGTGTGTGATACGATTGAAAATGTCAGAGCTTGTGCAGAATGAAGAAGCTCTATAAATAAGGCCATCTTAAGAGATTGATCGGTAAGATAAAAAAGTAAAAGTATGAATCAAACGCACATATATTAAGAATCCTGTCATTTGTCCAGTATGGCTTTGCCCAGCTGCACATGCTCGTCGGGCACAAAAACAAAAAATGTCAAAAAAACAAAACATGGTGAAATAAATAAATATAAATCTGATTCTTCATTGACGGACGCAGGACTATGTCTGCTTTGGGGGAAAGACAAAAAAAAAAAAATCTCCATCTCCACAAAGTGCAGGCCGTAAACTGCACAGTCAGATGAAGGTGCAGGAATACATGAGGAAACGATGTTCAGGAGGTGTTGCGGCGCCGGGTGTGAGCTGCCACCCTCGTTCCACCGGAGTCAGAAACGGATCAGACACAGTCCTGCAGTGACACCCAGAGACTCCAAGCAGTACTGCTTTACACAAATACACAGGGGGGGCCTGCTGCAGTTCGCTATAACACACTGACAGTGCCATCTTAATACATCATCAGTGAGGCCTGTGTTACAGTCAGATGAAGACACAATGGCAAAATTCATGCATTATAATCATGATCATTTCTGAAGAGAGACTTGTGCTTGTATGTCCCTGATAGTATGACACAAGAAAAATGTAAATGTGAAAATATGAAATCATGGAAATCAACATTAGTATTGATGAATGTACACCCTAATAAAAGGTTGAAATTCTAGTTCATGTCAGATTGAGCAAGGGGGTGTATCACTTCGAGCTATATCTTTGCTTGAATTAGGACATACAATATTTAGGATTAAAGAGACATGGTTGTTTACTTTTGTTGTTACAAATAATTCATTTGATTGTATTGTTCAGCAAATACATTCAGCGGGGTCCAAAAGTCTGAGACCACTAGTCAAGATACTTCTATTTTGCCTTTGTTTCGAATGCACAAATGATAATATCAGCTTAACGTTGTGAAAAAGTTGAACCTTGCCATGTGTCCCACCATCACAATGCTACTTAGTAAGCAATGGTCTGCTGGAAACTTGAAGCACGGCCACACGTGTATAACAGGTTACCGAATCCTCAAACTTTGTGATTATTTCCAGGTTTACGTGAAAATAGTTGAGGCTTTCAGTGTGGTCTCTCTCACACTTTCGGGACCCACTGTACATAAATTAAGTTTTAAATCTCCCTAAAGATCTCACAGATTTGGATGGCCTCACAGAAAAACAGTTTACCCCATGGAGGGTCACAATTTTTGACAGCTGTAATAGCAAAATGATATACTTTTATAATATTGTATGGGTGATTATACAATCAAAAATATTTCTTTCAAATATATTGTTTAATATGTTAAAATTAACAGTTTTCTTATTACACACACAAAAAAAAGCAACTAAAGAAACACAATGCATATACAGATAAGCAATATATTGATGGTGCATCGTGTTCTCTATGTATTGTCAAAGTCACTGCTTGACATTGCTATGACACAAAGCAGTTTATATTTGTGAAATAAAGATTTTTTTTTTTTTTCGAACTCCACACCCCCAGATTTCTTTTGCATTTTCAGTCTGGTGGTCTACAGCCCCAACCGACGCAAGTGACATCACCTGAGGACATTTATCAGAACACAACTTTTTTTTCACCTGTGCGGGCGTTCAGATGGCACTCGGGTGGATTTGATCTGCTCATCAGAGGCTCGTTAAATGAACTCAGCTGGCAGCCAGTGTTCACCTGTTACACATGTGGCTGTGCCTCAAGTTTCCAGCAGACCATTGCTTACTAAGTAGCATTGTGATGGTGGGAAACATCAGAACTAAGTGAGAGTGTCCGAAATCAAATTGTGTTTCTGAGGGGCTTTTTTTTCCAGCTTCAGACCAAAAGTGACCACACCATCAGAAGATCAATACATCAAACGTAGTTCCCTAATAGATAAAGAAATCTGCTAAATAAAGAACGCAAGCCTCCAATCAGCAAAAGCCCTGTCAAAAGAAGGCTGTCTTGTAGTGGTCTCAGAGGACGAGTAGCGGTTTCGAAACCCATTGAACGATTTAATAAATGACACCAGTGAATTTAACAGCAAGCTTTCCAGAAAATGTCCTTTTACCTTGGATAATGCACAGGGCACAGTTCAGTTTTCATAGGAACTACTTTTAACTAAAGAAATAACTGCGGATAACTAACTATATCTGAAATGTATTTACAAAAGATACTGTTTGGCCATTTGGGTTCATAAAACATGAACCACTGACACAGTTTTATATTTATACTTTCTTTTAATATTACCCTGACATAACCAAGTAAAATTAGAATCAACACAATCATACACAAAACGAGAGGCACAAGTCACCACAATAAAATAAAACACTCATTTCAGATTGCTAAATGTGCCCTCGGCTTTTATTAACAACCACATGATAAAATACCATCATATGACAGAGATCAAACTGTTGCTGGTCCATTCAGCAGCAGTCCTCATCCGCTGCCTCCATTCATTCAGTAATAAAAAGACATCATCTGCATAAAGTAACACTAGCATGAAGGGGATACAGTAACAGTCAGAACAGGGACGTGTCCGTTTTGGCCTTGGGCTGTTTAGTGGAGATCCTAAATCTGATTATAGGACTGGGTTCGTTGTAAACAACCAGTGACGCATACACACACAGAAAATCCTCATTATTTTTTTATGACTTAAGGAACATGCGATTTAAATTCCAAAAAGTAAAAAAAAAAAAAAACAAACAGAAGCAAAGACATAATCAAATGAGAGAGATAACGTAAGAAAGAGACGTAAGGAGCACTTGAATTTACACTCTGCTAATTGTAAAAAACAAACAAAAAGTAGAGCTCCTTGCAGGTTCCCTACAAAGTGTGTTTAAAGCACTTTAGGTAAAAAAAAAAAAAAAAAAAAAGAACAAAAAGGCGAGGTCAGATAGATTTTAAGGCTGAAACGGAGTACTACAACACTCTCTCTAAGGGCACTCATTTGATACAGCAGAGGAGAAAAGATCACTTTTCCCAACTTATTTTTAAATTAAGACACTTTATAACATCCAACCACCTTGCATAGCCTGGCATAGTAACATCCCACCATCATCTATAATAAAACATTAAAAAGAGGATACCTCCACATGTTTAGCTTTAGCCCATTGTTTTAACGTGAATGTTTGGATTTGCATCTCAACGGACGGAAATAAAACTTAACTAGCAGATGTTGCGGTCTGATTTCATGTAGCTAACGGACAAATTAACTGGAATATATATATTTTTTTAATATTAATAAAACACTAACATATCAAGTGCTCCACAGACATTGGGCTAAAACTGTGAATGTCAAAAAGTAGCATCTTAAACAACGTTACGGCTCCACATCCAGCCACAGTAGTGTTGACCAGGAAGAAAATTACTAAAAATAAGACTTTTATTTAAAAAATCCTGAGTTAAACAACATTGTCGGTCACGCAGTTGCCGCATGACCTCAGACCCCAGTGATGGCGGCCGTCTCTTTGGTGAGCTTTTTTGCATTTGCATTTTACGAACGAGAGTGTGGTGGTAACCCAAGCCCCTCATTTCATTTCTAAAAGTTGAGCAACTTCAGGCGCACTTATTTTATCCCCTTCTGAAGGTACTTGAATACTCCAAAGGAAGACGTCCACTTAAACTCCAACCCGGCTGTCGCGTTTCTGTGCAGAGATTCCGATGTTGACCGTTTCAGCAGCGACTCCACAGATAACAATGGAGACAAACAAAGCGCTCCTTGCACTTTACCAAATATTTACAACCCCTGCGGCTACAGTTTTGCTCTGTATCCCGCTCAGCCCCCTTCAGATGTTTTCGGCCTCTCTCTGGGGAACCTCCCTGATGCTGTCCTGGGGTCCGCCACGGCCCGTCGGGCGCCGCCGAATGCTCCGCCCAGACGAGATGAGGTCGGCGTAGCCGCGGGAGTGAGAGAAGGCGTAGGCGGAGCGGCGGGAGCGCCGGCCGCGCTGGAAGGCGGACGGCTTTTTCTTCTCTTCCTTTTCCATCTCCAGCTCGTACCTCTTCCTGTTTCTCTGGACCTGGGGGATGATGCGAAATAAACAGGTAACATTAGAGAAACACAGCTGTGTCGTTTTTTCATCTTATGGGAAAAGAGAGGTACTTCTATTTCAGCTACTCACATTTAGTTATTTAGTAGTAATTTAACTGCAGTTGGATGAAACCATTTTCAAACCAATTTGATTTAATCATTCTGATACTTCCACAAAATATACAGCTTATAAAATATATGCACAAGCAGAGACGTTACAAGTTCAGGTAATTTTTTTTTAACAAGGCCAAATTCAATTAATCATTATGATATATTAAGGCATAATTATGAGGGGGGAAAAAACCCTTATGATTAAAAAAAAAAAAAAAGCGTAGTAGTGGAAATTGGCTTCCATAAATCTTCTTAGTATGATTATCTTGCACAAAACAATACACTGCTTTCTCCAACTTCTGCAATAAATAAATGTGTTTTCACCAGCAACTGCTGTGGCTTCTAGAGTAAGTCCCAGCAGCAGGTTGGTAGGGTGCCTAGTGGAGGTCTCACCTTGTCTCCTACAGAGGGCCAGATGGTTTTATGGAGGAACTGGATGCAGATGATGGGCAGCAGGCTGATGCCCACAGTCAGGATGATGGTTAACCACAGATAGGGCTGACGCAGAGCGTTCGACGCTGCACCTACAAACACAAAATACACGCGTTAAGAGAGGGGTTTGGGGGCGGGGTTTGATGTGGCGGTTAACGCTCCGCTTGCACAAAGACAGACTTTTTCCACAGAGACGTTGTTAGCTGTGGGGGGCGGCTGGGGATAGAACCACAGCCGCTCCTGATGGTTGGCCAGCACCATATGTGGTAGCTCACTGACATCGGTGTGTGTGTGTGTGTGTGTGTGAATGAGCAGCAAAAACCTTGTAAAGCCCTATATAAAAGCAGCAATTCACCATTTAGCATTTACCGGTACCGTTTAGCATTTTAACTCTTGGATGAACGTGAAATGAACAATGTGTCACACTGAATGGTTGGTAACTGACCGGTGAAGGTGAACGCTGAGGGGAAGATGACGTGGATCCCAGCGCTGTGGATGTCAAACATGATGCCAAAGTAGATGGCTATGCTCCCCAAAACAGCAAAGCAGTTGACGAAGGTCCAGTAGGAGGTATCCAGAGAGATCTAACAAATAAGAAGTGGCGGAGATAACAAAGCTCAGCAGGTCATTCACATAAAACAACGGCAGCTCTAGTTTTCCTCTTATATTTCTCCACGAGTAGCGGTAGGGTTGAAAATATTCATCTTAATCCACGATGGCAGTACGACTGGTTCGGTGCTTCAAGTGAGAAATACAGAACATGTATAGACATTTCTTTTTTTTATTTAGTTACTTAAAGCTAACGCACTTCCATTCATGACCACGGAAAGATATCAAACCTTAATGAATCGGAGAATAAATTGTTGTTGAAATAGTTTTAACATGCCTGAGAGGGCTGCTACAACCCAACCCAAACCCCCCCCCCAAAACAAAACACTAACTAAACGACTAACCTGCAGGTTGACTGTAAAAACGAGCGACGAGGCGGTGACAACGGCCAAGGACTGGTAGTCGGATGGGGCTTCGCCGTCCTGCCCCATGGTCTGCAGGAAGGCTCCGTAGGGGATGAAGAAGATGGTGAGCGAGACGAAGATGCCGTGGAACAAGCTGATGAAGAAGTTCCTGTAGTTGAACAATGTCCCCTGCTGGCCGGGCAGGTAGAGCTTGGGGAACTTCAGGCTCAGTTTGTCGTTAACGTCCTGCAGAGGGAGGAGGGGGAGGGATCAGTCAGCAGTTCTTGATGAGTTTTGTTTTTCTCTTATTGAGCAGAACGGACTTCCAAACCTGCACAATAATGTACCTGAGATGATACTTTTTTCTGTGCCATTCTCTGTATCTATGACAAAGCCGTTTTTTTTACCTGGTCAAGAAGTCCGACTAGTAGAACAGGTAAGCTGCTGTAACACAGATTGTAGAGAGTGATGAACCAGTCTTCATAGGCGACCTGCAGACAGGAAAACAATTATTCAGTGTCTGGTGGTGATGAGGCGGCCCGATGGTGGCCTGACCAGACAGGCGCGGTGCTGACCTGGGAGGAGTATCCGCTGAAGAAGGAGTACCAGAGGTGGACCAGTGTGAAGGCGAAGTTCTTGAAGAAGAAGAAACGCAGGAACTTGCACATTCGGATGTAGGACCAGCGTCCGTGCACCAGCAGGAGGCGCTCTAGGTAACGGAACTGAGCAAAGGCGTAGTCGCTGGACATGACGGCCTGCATCCCCTCTTGACCACTGATGCCAACACCGATGTCTGCAGCTAGGAGGACAGAGGATGGGGAGGGAGATTATAGTAGAATCAGTGTAACGTGCTACATGCAAAAAGGCAATTTGTCCTTTAACGTGCGCGGAGATCATTCATGTCCTTACTCTTGATCATGTTGACGTCATTGGCTCCGTCTCCGATGGACAGCGTCACAGCTTTCTTGTACTTCTTCACCAAACTCACCACGTTAGCTTTCTGCTTGGGTGTCACACGACAGCAGATGACCGCCTCGCACTCACAGGCCATGTCCACGAAGTCAATCTGCAGAGACATTTCACCGGGTTTTCTATCACGTAAACCATCACGCGATGCACTGCCCATGCGGTCATATCTCACTTTTATCCTAATCTTAAGCGTTTCATATGTTGCGTTGTACCTGTCTCATCTCCTTCTCCCAGTCGTCCATGGGCTGTCCGTCCTGGGGGCTGCTGGGAGGCGGTCGCTTTCCCAGACGGCGAAGGCGCAGACGGCGGCGTTTCTTCTTCTTTTCGTAAAGAATCTCGTTCTGAGAAAATGAAAACCCAATAAATCAGCACAATCCACCATGTGGGCTGGTGGGAAGATGAGAATTTAGGATAACATTGTTGCCTGTGGCTGCATTTCTAAAAGTCAATTCATAATTGTTCATCTTGAATGGAACTCACCAGCCATCCTCCGGTGATGATGAGAGCGTTTTTGCCCGTCTCGGGGAAGAAAGGCTCCGCAGGTTTCTTTTTGCCTCGACGGACCGTTTGGGGCTCGTTCCTCCTGTTGCCCTGACGGATCCTCAGCTTCTCACTGGAAACACGGGAAACAACACACAAACTCTTACACAACACAATGTGACAGACGTAGATCCTCGTGTGCTGTCGAACCCAAGACGTTTTGGTCAGACACAAAATAGGGAGAGAGTGGCAGGTTGATTTGAGCAGTGAGGAATATGAATAAGTCGAGTTATATAAAGATGGACGACGCGTCTCCACTTCCTCCCACTGTGCAAAAATGAAGCCAAAACATCCCGGATACGGGGGCTGCCATCTTGCGAGTGACGAGATCGCGAGCACACCAGAGTCAATCTCAGCTGTCAATCACGATGTTTCGCCCCGTTTTTATAGCATAGAAAAATGTATTTGACGTGTACTTTGATTTTTTTTAGTTTGGCCCATGTCCCATCCGCTAACATGGAGGGGGCGGGGGGGCTCATGACCTACACTGCAGCCAGCCACCGGGGGGTGAGTGAGATGTTTTGGCTTCACTTTTGGGGAGCTGTCATGTCGTCCATCTTTATATGCAGTCTATAGTTACACTACAATATCTAGCTAAAGTTAGCTAGCATTAGCTTGCATTAGCAACTGGTCGAACGAGACCAAGTAGCAAAAGCCCTGAATGTACTGAGTTGGTGATTAATCAGTAAAGGTTCAGTAATACTTGCCATATAAGAGAAGATACAATCAAACATTACTGATCCCAGGAGGGATATTTAGCATCATAGCAGCACAACATGACAACATCAGAACACATGTAGATATGCTAATATCATTTAATACTGATTCATTTAACTTTTGGTTTCTTTCTTCATTCATAGCCAGGGACATTTTATAATCAACTCACTTGACGTCTTCTCCGTAGTGGATCTGCATGTCGTCTGTCAAAAGTGAACAAGAATATCCGATGTTCTCTGCCGTTTCTGAGAATTCGATACGACACATTAAATGTAAGAGGAGAAAACATGGCACAAATCTTTCAAATGATCGATTGTAGCCGCTACAGCGACGGGACAATGTTCGGATCAGATGATTCTGCTGATTAAATGTGAAACTGAAAGGGAAACTTCTAGTCACTGCAGAAAGATATGAGTTGTTTTAAAATAGTATTTCCAGCGTTCACTTCCTATGTACCAAACTAAGGAAGAAGCAGCTGTTCTGACTCTAATTCCATCACCAACAAGCAATTATTTAATTTCAGATAGTTGGTCCAGTTTTATATATTATTTTAAAGAGGGGCAAGTTGATTGAGACATGAGACATGTAGCTATATTGGTTCTTATTGGCTCATTCCTACATTCCTACAGGTCCACCAACAGTACGACACTCTGCAGTCTCTGTAGGTGATGGTACCTTTCTTATCTCCTGTCAGGACCCAGATCTTGATGTCAGCCTTGGCCAGTGTGGCGATGGTCTCTGGCACGCCGTCCTGCAATTTGTCCTCGATGGCTGTTGCCCCGATCAGCTGGACAGAGGGATACAGCTGGTTAGATAGGGCTGAGGCTCAGTGTTTTTTTTTTTTGTTTTTTTACTTTCACCGATTTTCATCAAAAAAAAAAAAAGCCCTGACTTTCAGGAAAGAGTAAAGGTTTCTCAGTGGGATTTTTTTAACAAGTTGTGACTGCTGCCAAAAGACATTTTACTGGCTTCTCTGCTGTTGAGGATAGAAAGTTGAAGCTCTTCTCTTTCCTGTTTTCCTACTGAATCCTGTATGTGTGTCAGTGTTGCGACGCCCCAGTTTCTCCAATGGAAACTTGTCACTGTAAAGTTCAGCGTTTGTCAGCTCACCATCAGGTTGCTCTCGATCTGCTCATACACGCTGTCGAGGGCGCCCTCTCTGTCGACCATGGTCACCTGGGCTTCTCTGTGTTTCCTGGACCAGGCATTGTACTCGTCTGCGCTGATGTCTTTGTAACACAAGCACAGCGTCCGCAAGGTCTCGTTGGCGAAGACCTGAAGCACAAAACACGGACCATGTTCCTTGTCGTTCCATGCCACCGTTTCTACGCGCGTGCCGCGCCAAGACGGACTGCGTACATATGCAATACAACAGTGCAAATGAGAATAAAGCCGTGTGAACTCACATCCAGAGCTGTCTGGGTAGTTTCTTTGTGTCTGGAGTTGGGGGAAAGTCGCTCGTAGATGACAGTGTCGGCTCCTTTACAGTAGAGACGAATGCGGCCATCGGGAAACTTCACTGGAAAGAGACAGAGGAGACAGCAGGACCGAGGATCAGAGGTGGGACAAAGTCACAAAGTCTTTAGCCTTGGCCGTGAATTCCTGAGTCAAGTCCCAAGTCAAGGCCAGTCCTAAACTTTGTGTTTCAAGCTCTCCACAAGTCATTATTTGTTTGTCTGCTAGTGGTGCTGCCAAATGCACCTTTCCCTCCAGGCAACGCGATTGGCTGCTGTTGGATTCATTAGAGTTAAAAGTCCCGTCCAGTCTTAGGTCAGCCAAACTGTGACTCGAAGCTAAAGACTATGTAAAATAATTGTACTTTTAATTGCTTTACTTTAATGAACGACTCTGTGTGGCTTACTGATGTGCTTTTAATAGTTGGAGCTCTGTGGCACAGAGGAATAAGATCTGTCAGGATCAATCTACTGGTATTTTTTATAAGTATTAAGAGTATTGCCAGACTTATCCTTTATCCATTTTCGAGTATGTTTTTATATTTAGCTTTTATGAAACGTTTTGACTGCGAGTTCCCGTGTGAAGTGACTGCAGCCCCCTTGTTGTAGATATGTTACAGCTTGTACAACAACATAACCAGACATTCTGTGTGTGTTGCATGTGATATAGTGTGTGTGTGTGTGTGTGTGTGTGTGTGTGTGTGTGTGTGTGTGTCACTCGTACAGATGATGGACATGCGCTTGCGGTCGGAGTTGAAGTCGAGCAGCGCCAACATTTCGTAGGTTGCCTCCTGCTCCATCTCCTTGATGGTGATGGTGTCCTGCGTGCGAGACAGAAACACGTAGCCGAAGTTCCTGGCTGCCGTCACCAGGGCGCCCTCATCAGGGGACGCCGCCTGGTACACCAGATCACCTGAGAGAAAGATATGAACCCATACATGAATAGGTCACGTCCAATGCGGTTTTCAGTCCTCTTTAGGGTGTGCTAGGGTTGACTGGCAGGTGCCAGCAGCCTATCACAGTCAGCCATGGTGGTTGCCGTTTACCTAAGCCCTCTTCCCTTTTGCCCAAACCAGGATTTCAGGATTACCGTCTTTGTGCTCCACCATGACGGTGTGGCAGAGGGAGAGCAGTTTGAAGAACTCTGTGGCGTCTTTGTCCTTCCTGGATCGGATGCAGGCGACCAGGGAGTGATCCATGAACGGGAACTTTTTGTCAGCGTACTGGTTCCAGCTCCAGTCCACCGGCTAACGGGTAAACAGGAAAATGGTTTTGAAAACTACAGTACAAATTATTCTGTTGACTAGTAATTAACTGATCAAAATCAATATCCCTTCTGATGTGAATAATTTCACTTTTTGTCTTCTTCAGCTTAGCAGTCAAAAATCATTTACAGGAGAAGGGACAGAAATGAATGATGAATGTGATCATCAGTGCTATCCGTTTTGTCATTTCATTTATCCTTTTCATTTATTTATTTATCTATTGCGTGTGTTTTCATATTACCTCTAATGGTATACTGTTATCCTATCAATGTAGTTGTATTATCCCTCTAATCAACATACTTTGTTGATCCTTAGTAAGTCTCTGTTCTCTAACCTGAGTCCCTTTCCTGGTTAAATAAAGTAAACATGTAGACAATAAATATAACAATATCTACTGTACATGTTGTGTGCCCCAAATAAAGTAAAATTCAGTAAACGTGGCCGATATTTTAGACTGCACATGCAGATTATCATTCATCATCCGTCAGAATTGTGCAGTTACCATTTTCAAAAACTGCTTCATTGAGCAATTTTAACTCGTATAAAAGAGTACGTGTCACTTCCCATATGTCTTGAATTAAATATAACTTTGTATTTCCTCCTACAAATGAAACATTCAATGGACCTTAAACTAACATTTTGTCCCGTTTTACATGTGAATCCTCTTACATTGGACCTAAACTCTTCTTCTTAAGTAACTGTATTTGATATATTACCCTTCCTCTGTCCAGCGACACTCCCTCAGCGGTGGTTGGGTCACCTGTGGTAAAGAGAGCAAACACTTGGAATGACAAAACTGCAGATCTACGGGACAGGGTGCCCAAGTTATAGCTGTAGAAATCAATAAAGAACAGACATCGTGCATCAGCGGCTTCTGCATTTGATTTGTTTTCTTTCCTTTTGTGAAGCACTTTGTTACTGTCTGCCTGTGTTACACTCTGACGGGCTGTAACACAATAAAGCCACTTGAAAACTGTAATCTTTTTATTATCTTTTGTAGCTGTTAAACAATCAACAATCTGTATTTCTGCTCTTATCTAAAGTCCACTTCTTCCTGCAGCAGTGAACCCAGTTTCCCCAAAGGGCTCATTAAAGGCCAGTTTTTCCGATAACACAATGCTGTCAAGGGGTAGAGGCGGAGAGCAAATACAAACCCTTTACTTCCGGGTTGTGTGTGTAGAACATTTTGTGTAGAATCCTGTATATACAGGTGCACTGTTGATGGGTTTTTTTTTTTCCCCCCCAAACGAGACACTGAGACAATGACAAGTTGTCATTGCAATAAAAAGGCAGCAGGTGACTCTCTTGCGTTCTCTTTTCTCTCTCTCTCTCTCCACAAACACTTCTTACTGGTTGCTTCCTGTAACTGAAAGCAGATCAGTACCGTAGCTGCGTCCCGCGATGTTGCACTTCTTGAACTGCATGACGTTCTGTGTCAGAGTTCCCGTCTTGTCGGAGAAGATGTACTCGATCTGACCGAGCTGCTCGTTCAGGGTGGTGGTTCGAGCCTGCACAGACGCGAGAAGTGATTTCATGAAAAGGGCAAAGCGATGCAGAGGGAAAAGAGATCACTGAACCTTGGTCAAAGAATAACGAGAGGCTGAAAGATTAGTTTTATATATTTAACTTTTCCTCGCAGCTGCCTGTCTGCTCTGTGTGTGTGTGTGTGTGTGTGTGTGTGGTACAATCCAGGCATATTTTAAAAGGATCATATTGGCTAAAATAAAGCTGTACTGTACTCTGATGTGTCCACCTTAGCCTGCAGGTGTTGCAGTAAAGATGTACTGTGTTTTGAGGACTGAGGACTGAAACATAATCAGGATTCTTTGGTTCTTTCCCTTTCCTGGGAAAAAGCAATAAATCCTCTGTGCACAGGATGTGATGTGTGTTACATATGAAATAAGATCAGGAAGCTGAGGATAATCACAACAGCAGTGGTAGCGTACCTTCGCTGGCGTGTCTTTCTCTGAGAAATACATCTGCAGGTCCCAGTTGATGAACTTACTCTGGCCCAGACGAATCACCTCCACACTGAGCACAAAGCAGACAAACAAGAGATTTGGATTTATTTTGACAAGTATTTCATGGAGGCAGAGCCGTTTGACGGAAGATTTAAAGCTGCACTATGCAAAATCCTGCACTTTTCCAAAATGCCAGAAGAAAGTTAAATTCTCGAAGATTTAACATTTGCCAGCTCTCAGCAGTTATTTCTTTTAACATTTTAAATGAACATGAGATACACAACAAGAACAGAAGGAGATGGAAGTCATCAACCGGACAAACAAGTGAACGATAAAGTAGAAGATCAAACTATATCTATCTAACTATTAACTACTACGTTTCTTGAGAGTTGTAACGTTTCTATTTCACCCATGTCTTTGTGTAGTCCAAGTATAAGTCTGTAGTATAAGTCATCTTTTCCATGGAGCATAGTTAGATAGTTGACAGTGCCTATGAAAAGGCCTACCTCCAAGATACAGGAACCCAACATCAATACTTAAACCCAGTATCCTAGACCTCCCACTTTCTCCCAGACTGAATACGTGGACAAGACTCTACTGACCTGACATAAAGCGAAATGGGCACCATGGTGTTGAGGACGATGATGTATCCCCAGAAGCTGAGGAAGCCTCTGTGGGAGGCGTCCTGGTTTTTGGCGTCATACAGATACCAGGCCTTGTAGCCGATCTCCTCGTACCAGAAGGTGTGACCGATGGCCAGCCCTGCCGCCACCAGGATCAGCAGCACAAAGATCTGCAGCGAGAGGGCAACATTAACACAGTTGTCCACTGAGTGACTAATGAAAAGACACAATAATACTAATAAAACAAACAAAAAACATGTATTCATGTGACCCGTTATTTAGAAAAAGTGAGTTTAAAGCCCAGCAGGGAGGGCCCTGCATGCTGGGTCAGAAATAAATGTGGGTTTCATAAGAAACCTTTTTAAAAGACTACACCAAGAACATGCAGCTGATACAGCTAAATGGCGAGAGGCGATGAAAGGAGATACAATTAAAAAATGAAAACGAATGCTGATGTTGATGAACTTCGCATCCAACTCAGACTTACTGTGTAAACCATGTAGTTCATCAGCTCGTCAATTTTGGTCCTCTTGAACCTCGTCTTCCCCCCGTTCCTCATGATTTTGGTGTCGGCTCCTACGGCAACATGTATCAAAAACGGTGAATGCTAGCCATCGCTATCGTTGCTAGTCGTCACGCATCAATAATATGGTCAGAAAATAATGAGAAATGTCCAAACGGAGGCATCTTCAGATTCAGAGTTCTGATTGGCCCGACCTGCCAGAGCAAATAAAACATGAGCTCACAGATTTGGCTGGTTTCCAAGCTAGCAAAGACCAGCTTTAAATAAGGTTTGAAAATGATTAGTTACGTGAAATAAATACTGATTACGTTGCAATCAACTAAACTAAGAGCTGTTCATCAGCTCAACAAAGACGATTTCATTCGTGATGTAATGTTGAGTTCCGCAGTGATGCAGTCGAAGGTTCCCCACCTGCGAAGATTACCACCCCGTGACACTCCTCAGTGTTTCGGATCTTGCAGCCTCGGAGCAGTATGTTGTCCAGGTCCAGAGGGTAGCGCTCCCTCTGCCACAGCATCGTCCCCATGAACTTGTCCAGGCGGTTGTTGGGCTCCTCGCACTCGATCAGAGCTTTGGGAGAGACGTGCAGGCACAAGGAGGCCGTTGATTCAAGTCAAAAAAGTAAAAACTGGTCAAATCATCTCTGGGCGGCATGGACCGGCCAGGCCATTTTCATGGAAGTCTGTCAGTAGTAAGTTAACCTTACAAATCTGACCTCTCCTGACCACCCTCGGCCACAGTGCCTTAAATTCCCTTCAGCTAAAGTGGCTTGTCCCTGAAAACTTGAGTCTCATTTTCAGGTTTTTCCCCATTTGTTTAATTGAACATTAACTGAGAATTGATTGAAAATGACCTGTTCTACACATTTGTAATGAACACAAAAACTACTACTACAAAAAAAACTGCATTTTTGTTTCAAAAGTAGAAAATAAAAACTACCAGAGCTTGCCTGAAAACTGAAATATAAAGTTACAAACACACCAACATTCTTTAGAATCTCTTGCATGAACACATTGCATAACACAAACACACTTCATCTTAAGTCTTATCTGCGACTACTGCCGTTATCAGAGTGTGTGAGTGATTATTATTCAATCACAGGGAGTCATTTTAAAAATGATTAGCTATGTTATATTGTTATATTTTCATTTTAAAAAAGAAAAATTAGCTTTTGTTCTCGGGTCGGTCTCTGCTTGAGTGATTCAAAACGATTTAGGTTTGTGCATGTAAACGTGGCTTGCAGTTGTGAACCATGCTTACCATTAAACTCGGCCAGCTGACGTTCCTCCTGCAGTCTCTCATCAGTCACTTTGAGTCCCATCTTAAACTTCAGGTTGGTCTCTCTGCATGCAGACGGGAAAAACAAGACAAAACTGAAAGCCAAGCCCAGAGGAAAGCAGCATCACAGTTTGGGAAAAGGATTTTTTTTTTTTTTTTTTTTTTTTGAACAAATGAGTTCAAAATTAATTCTGATGTATGCCGCAAAGCTCTGGAAAACACAAAGAAAGGTGGTAGTGATGTATGTTTCAGTTTAGTTTCCATTAACAATAAAAACAGTTCCATTAGAGACGCCCGTTTGTTTGATTTCAAGGCGTTTCTCACTTAATCGCAGAGCATGCGCTCACACGGACTGGCCGAGCTTGGCAGAGGCTCTGGGCAAAAGCTCTTAACACATTTACTCCCCTCTTATCAGCGAGTAATTTGTTGACTGAGCGCTTGAGAAAACATCAGATCAAACAAAAAGAGTCAAGAGCGCCGCTCCAGCAGTCACTCTGTACAAAAAGTAGTTCATTATTCAATGTGAATATAGCAATCAATATAGATATACTCGTTAAAAACTAAGTGGGCATTTGTTTTGTTGGTGGCAGAATGTTAATATGAAATTTGAGTCTTACCCGTCGAGCTCGGCTGTCTCTACGTAGCACAGACTGTTTGGGTTGGAGCTGGATAAGAGCAGGATGTCCGCCTGAAGACAGAAAAAGATGTACATATCTCAAATCTGACCACACATCTGCTTCTGGTGTACGTCTGTCCTGTTTTAAGTATGCCGTTGTTGTTGTTGTTGTTGTTGCACAGCTTCTCAAAAACGACCTCATTACTAAATGACCATCCCTGTATCAAACCATAAAGACCATTGTTGCACATCAGCTGATATCATAACTTAATGACAACACAATTATATATCGGAGTTTATAAATCTAAAAGATACAGTAAAGAAACGGCTCTTAGAACACACACAGTTGATCTTTTCCTGCCAACAGATGGGGTAGTCGGTTTATTTAACCCCACTCGATTACATCATTTACTGGAGTGGTTCAATGTCACTGTGTCTTCACTTTACTGGCTCAGGTTCAACCTTTTAAAATGGATCTTTTATCTCCAACACAACAAACCTTTTTAGCTCAGTTCATTAAAAATGTGGGTATTTGTCACATTTATTCACTACATGCACAATCTTGGGAGTCATATGTAACCTGCTACATTTTGATGCACCTTTCTTCTGCTGAGAAATGCATCAAAATGTACCTTGATTTTTTTACTCATCACTTTACCGTTAAATACTAATAGTAAGCGGTTCCGGTTTGAAGACGGATGCGGGTAGCTGTGCTCTGCAATAGTTCCCCCGTATTTGTGGCTAGATTTCTTTTGCTCGTATACCACACCAAGATCCAGCACACCGAGCGCTCAGTCGCACAGCTCAAAATGATCAACAGCGCCTGAGATTGACGCCGTTACCCTCATCCGTAAAGTTCTGGTCCTGCCCTGCCTTACATTCGTAATGGCCCACCCTGGAACCCTAACCCCATGGTCTCCCTGTTCGGTCTTTTCTCTGACCTGGTGGCATTCATTACACTAATTGCGAGGCACAGGATCCTTCCTGATTGGAAAAAAGACACGTCCGCCGTCCCACACGCGGTTATTAAATGAGAAAAGATTGGGAGGCGTGGGTCGACAGCTCAATATCACAAGCCCTGGCGCCCCTTTCTTGATCAGGTCAATCTCGAGGAGGAGCCCCCCTCCTCACTTTTTGCCAGCAAGAATTTTTCTCAAAGCTATTTGCGTCGGCTTTGTGTTCAGTGAACGCTGGAGAGACTTTTCTGGTGGTTTAAAGGCGCCCCATTGGGTCAGCTTGAAATGACAGGAGGTAATGTATGCCCATTTAAACAATCTGTGTACATGAATCAGTCAGTCAAGTAACTGTCACACGATTATGCAGGCTAAATCATCGCACCGGAATAAAGTCGTTCTTCTTCAGACGAACCACATCTCCAACCTGCATGTTCCTCCACTTTGACTCTTGAAACCTGGAGCAGAGAGGAGCGATCAGTTTTTATACGGGTTTACTAGCGCTGGCATATATTGTACCAGAACATACCTCACATACACTATTTCTCAAACATTTTGTCAGTTCTTATAGATTGCGGATATCTTGTTTTCTAAATCAAAGCTAATAGAAAATGATCTTTGTTCTGACCTGCCATCCAGCAGGACCTCGCACTTCCTGTTGTTGATCTCTTTGTCCATTCTGTGCCGGGCCTGGAGGAATACAAAATTAAGGAGGTAAGAGGAAACCAGGTAATAACATACTTAGTATATAAATCACAGCAGTCAACTAATTTACGAATGTTTGAAATGTTTTGTTTTCTCTTACTTCTTTTCATCAACCCTTAAAAAGCTTTCAAACTAAAAAGATAAAAAGATGTTTTATCACTCAAATATCAAGTACTGGTCAGACTCCAAAAAGGTACATCCATGTGCATCTCTCAAGTTCTCTCATTAGTTCTACGAATGAATGATTACTGGAAACACGTATGCCGAAGCTAAAACCTGAGTAGAAAATCCCAATTCGAGGTCCACTTTCAACCACGTCTCATAGATACAGATAAAAGATAAAACCTGGGGTCGATTTAGCTCTGTGTGCTTGTGTGTGTGTGTGTGTGTGTGTGTGTGTGTGTGTGTGTGTGTGTGTGTGTGTGTGTGTGTGTTAGAAGTCTTACCAGATCATCCACCAGGTCTTTGATGGCAGTAACTCCCAGCACCACGACCAGAGGAATCAGTGTGGTGTACCAGGGCAGAGTGGTAATTTCTGGAATGATCTAAGAAACAAACAAACATTTGATGGCACTTATTGGTGCTTGTTTTGTTTTTTTGGTAACACTATAAAACCAGTGGTTAGTATTTCTCTTTGACGCACCTGTAGGATGAGCAGAGCCAGGAAATAGAGGTTGGCGACTCTCTTAAACTGCTCGTACAGGTTCAGGGGGATGAAGGTAAGGACGTTGTACTTGTATGTCTTGATGGCGTTTCCCTGCAGAGGACAAACGCATAGCAGACAACGGTGAGCACAGGGTCGGTAACTATTTTGCCCTGAGCTGTTAAACTGCTCTCTCAGTGGAGAGTCCTCCACAAAGCTTGAGACACAACACATCTAAAACATGACCTTTCAGCAGCTCAGGGGGCCCTGATACAGTCAGAAATGACTCAGCAGAAACAGAGATGACATCAAAACTATCACAGCGGGTTTCCTCGCTGGTGCTGTACATCACGTTCGTGCATGAACCTGGGATTAATGTTTTATACTCACCTTTCTTTTGGAATTCTATCAAACATTGTGCTGGACCTGGCTAAACTCCCCCCACAGACCAGTGAGAAGGGCATCAGTAAGCATTAACTGACCTCATGCTGTACACTGTGTTCAGTAAATTCGACATTTCTGTTAACCAACACCACTTTTGGTATACGTAAATGTCTTGCTAACATTCAAAACTACCAGTTTCTAGCCAGCCAGCTGTGCCATTCATAAGATTTATAGTGAGGCTATGTAACTTACAAATGAAAAGTTAAATTAAATAAATGCCTGATTCAGTACACAGAAGGGGTTTGCCCTGGTACAGCCCTACTTGGTCCGGTACAGGTTCCTACAAAGTATCAGAATTTGGGTCAGGTTTGGGCTGTATTGTTGCGTAAAGAGTCAGAGACAGGACACCTCTTTAAAATCAAAGCTGCATTATCATCATGTGCTAATGTAGTTGAAAGTACAGGCTGTTTTTCAAACGCTTCCTTATTGACACATTCGAGTGCTTGTTGGAAAGACTGTCAAACAGAAACTTAAGTATTTACTTAGTGTTTGTCTTGCAGGTTTGAATTCCTAGCAGTATGTCTTGTGGATGCAGTGCTCTTCTCCAGTCTTTGAATATCAGACTTCAGGGTTGCCTTAAACGCCACAGCGTTGCACACAATGAGAAAGCAACATGGACAAAAACTACCAGGAAATGTCGACCGTGATCAGTCATCTCTATTCTCGGCAGGTTGATTGTTATAGAAATGAACTGAAACCGATGGCAGCCTTGAAGGCAGAAAATCAACGTAATGACTGTCGGAGGATTTGAAAAATAGTCCTCATGCTGAATAGCTCATCTAACATGCAAAACACTCACTTGTCCTGCTCTTTGTCCAGGGTGTGTCAGCCATGCGCAGCTCTATATACTCAGGCTTAGCTTCTACCACGACAAACAAGGAAGGAGCGTAAAGACCATTAAATAGCAGTTTTATGTAAACAGCTGAACTTACAGAGTATCTGCTCTTCTTGATGCACAGGAAGACTTTCTTCTGGAACTCCGGCAGGTGGTGATAGGGTCGATCATTGGCTTTCACCTTCCATCCTACCTCTGGGAAAAAAAAAAAAAAAATTATGCTTTTCCAACTCCTTTACAAGTTCTGTCAAATACATCACGTAAATCAGAGAACTTCTGGAGGCATTGTAAGGTATATTTTGTCTCTTGAAGCTAGTTTCCACCTGCTTCCACTCTCTTTGTTCTAAGCTAGGCCAAACATATCTTCGACCCATCTCTGCAGTTGATGCCCAAAAATGAAACCGATATCTCATCTGACTCTGGGAAAGATGATGAACTAAAAAAGGGATTTCCAAAATTAAAGTTAATTCAAAATAGAATTAAAAGAAAGTCATTATTAGTATATCTTTAGTGACTCACCGCTGGGTCTAGCTTCCACCGGGAGGTGCGGCGCTCCTGGCGGCTCTTCTCGCGGCTCTTCTGGTTCCCCTTCAGAGCTGGCGCCCAATTCGTCATCCGTCTCATCGTCACTGTACGGCATGACCTCATCGTCGGGCCCCAGGGAACTCTGGGAGTCTACGCGCCGCCGACTCATCTTAGCACCTCAGGTATCTCTGGGGAAGAGGAAGAGTTTGAGCTGTCCAGTATCCAAACATCACAACTTGACCACCAATATGTGCCTCAAAGCAGCCACAGCAGCTACACAGTCAAGACCACTGAGGTCAAGCATGAAAGCTGACGGGTGATGAGGGAGCGGGGCCAGCGTCGGACCTGTTCTTATGAGACAGCCGTGTCTCTCTTTGTCACCGTTAGCAGAGACCCCAGTCTGCAGTGTAGTTCATACACTGTTAAACTGAGGTACATCAGGCTAGATTTATGAAATATATTAAGACTACACATATTGATACTTAACAGGGAAAAAAAAAAAAGCTACTCACAAATACCAGTGTACTACACCTATATATCCTAGTAAAAGAGGGGGAGAACATAACTTTATTACTTGAGGGTTTTTATTATGCCTGATTTTAGGATGTGCTGCAGCCCCCTCAGGATCCCTACTTCCCGCATCCATTGATTACAGTAGCATGCTGGGAAAAAAAAAAAAAGGGAAGAAAAAAAAACATGGACAGTTTGGATGGAAGTCTGGACAATGATTAAACAAATGAATCAACATCGCGCCAGATGCTCACAGGAGGAAGAAGTAAAGGAATGCAGATGAAAGGATAAGAGACGGTCAGACATGGCTGCAACAACACTGACATCCAGTCCAACGCGTTAGAAATGGCGCACCATGACTTTGCACTTTTAAAGAACTCAGTGACCAGACACGGAAATAAAGAGCTGCGGTTGAGGTTTACCATCTGATTTGACAGGCGGTGTGTGATGACGTTGCAGTGCGTTTGCGTGTTAAAAGTGTGATGTAGTCGATGAATATGTATACATATGAGGAATGTGACCACGCCCTACTGATCATAGTCCCTTTCAACTGAGGGATCATTACAGTTCAGTGTGTGTACATGAGCTTTATTCAGCTGGTTCACCGTCTATTTTTGGCAGAAACCTGACAGACGTGTCAGTGTGAACCGGAAACCTGGTGTCCCGTTTCACATTAAAAGGACTGAGAGAAACTCAGTTAACACTGCTACAACCTTTGGTCAGGTTTCCCAACGTTTTTTGATTCTGGGATGGTTTGACTGGTCATCATTCGTGACACAATCTGCCACAGAGCGCAGATTGTACAGATCCTGACTTTTTAAAAGTTGATTTAAAAAGGAGAAGTCCTGGCCTATGACAGACACATAAACAACAACAAATCCTGTGAAAAGACCACAACCAACAATTAATGTATCCTTTTAACAAGTCTTGTGTGTGTATAGAGTGCTGTAGGGATGACGTAGTTTTTTTAGGCCAACCTCCAAGTTAGCGTCGCCTCGGTGACCTCAACAACAAGCCAATTATTGCAGAAAATAAACTCTGTGGAAAACAAAAGTTCATGATACTCACACGTTTTGTTCAGCAAGATAATCTTCACTAATGAACACACAGATATACAGACAGATAGATATAGAGTATATAAACACAACGAGGCCGTCCGCGACAACCTCTGTAGTCTCATTTAGCCACTTGTTAGCAACCGCCTTTTTCAAGACATATAAAACCTTTAAAATTCACGAGTGGGGGTTTTTACTGCCGTATTTTATGCCGTAGAAGAAAACATGAAAATCTCTTCAGCTTGTGTTCACCACAGACCTTATTTCAGGCATCTAACCCTAAAACCCGTTCAGAAAACCTACTGACTTCCAGGCGAGGGAACCCTTTTGATCCCGTCTCCGTCCTGACAGGCGGATGTTGCAGGGATTCCCAGTGAGCCGGCAGATTTGTTACGTTTGTCTAACAGCTTCTCGTTAAGTAGGTGCCAACTTTGGGTTGGCACTTCCAGTCACCTTAAAGTTTAATGATGTGGAGGAGTCCATTAGCCCAGCTGATAAGGTTCATTAGTCTGGTTTCCAAGAACAAACACAGCTAAAAAGCGCTCAACAGGGCCAGACGGGAACTACGGCAGGACTCAAATCTGTTAAAATGTAAAGAAGAGGTGGTTCATAGTCCAGACACATATTTCTATGCCTGCGGTCTATAATAATAGAATCGTTTTTCCCTCTAGAACTGTCCATTTGGTCCATAATAAAAGTTTATTGCACATTAAGTTGCCACAGGTGTCAGTTGGTACTATTATTTTGTCCACCCCATTTACATCGATGGGTGATAGGATAGGATAGGCTGAATAAGAGAAACTCCTCTCTGTATAACGTCGTACAGTATACCAACATCCTCATAAAAGAATACAGACTAATTAACACATGTATCACACGGCTTGGCGTGGCGGAATTTAAAAAGGGAAGAGGTGCTATAATTTCTCTACACAAACTTTAAAGCGATTTTCTTAAAAAAGTCAAAGTCATCAGCTGATGGAGATTTAATGCCACCACACTACATTTAAGTGGGTGTCGCCACCTTTGCCGCTAATTAAAAGCAGCACACCAGCACAGAGATTTGGTGGAGAACAGTGGGAACAGAAGCGGTTCCTTCAATAGGAAAGATGTCCGTAGGTACCAGTGCAATACAATGCGACAGGTTTGTGTACCAACACAAAAACAACATTTTCAATGCCTCACGGTGAGGAATAAAGAGAGGTTTGTTTACAAAATCTTTTTCTTTCTATTTAACAATTAACTTACTCTTACTTACTCCCGACTCCCGACTTCAGAAATGTCATTTCAGAAACCAGAGGTCGGGAACCAGCCACCTCTGCTCCAACTGAGCACGACAGTCAAGAGTTTCCTAAAGCCCAAATCAACGTGAGCACTGAACGAATGTAACTCTTCATCAAAAAAAACTGTTCTCAAACTGTTCCTACAGAGAAACTGCAGTTTGACTGAATGAGCTCTGGTCACACAAGTCTGCACATGCAAACTGAGTGAGGAGGGGGAGGAAAACAAAGACTATTAAAGACTATGAAGGGAGGGAAAGAGTGAGAGGAGGAGGGAAACCTGGAGTGGTGAGTGAATAAGTTGACAGCTAAACTCTCAGCAGGCATTTTAAATGTGTTTTCTCAAAAAAAGAAATTACTTCCTTCCCAGAGGAGGAACTTCAAGATGATGTCGGTTTCCCCAGCATCAGTGTGTCTGTCCCAGTTTGAGTCAAGATGGACTAAAGGAAACACATCCACATCTGACGTCTGCATCTGAAGATGAATGTTACTTCAAAGTATATTTTTACTGTCGTCAACATCTAGTCCAACAACATGCCACGCCAAAGGAATACACAACCCCAACTAAAGCCCTGCGTCACGCTTGCATTCATCCGCGCACACACACCTGCATCACTGAAGGCATGCACGCTATTGAAAATAAAAGGTTTTCTTGATTGCGAAACAGAGACAAATGTCTTTTTCATTGCAGTGGAGTGGTTTGGAGTGTAAACATCAGACATCCCTTAATACGTGGACTAAATGAGAGACTGCGTTGTTTTTTTTTACACCACATGTTAATATCTCAAAATCACTGAGGTGTAATGAGTCGACTCACGGATCCGATGGGCACAAGATGTAGTTGATGTCAATATTTGCTCTCTTGGGCTGTGCCAACAGAACTGCAGTCTCCATCAGTCCATGGCCGTGTTCGTCTACTGACAACACACACCAAAACACATCTTTCAGCCGATTCATATCGAAAGCTGTCCGCCTGTAACCCACTGGGGAGGATTTTATTGTGAAGCCGTGGCAGGAAGTGCCAAGTCAAGTCACGGTTAAGCACCAACTTCAAATTTGTTTGTTGTTTGATAAAAAAAAAAAATCTAGTTGTAGACCAATTTTTTTTTTTTATCATGTTCAGATTAGCTTGAAATAAATATCTGATGTGTTTTTTTTCTGGGTTATATTCTAAGTCAGACCGTTGATTTGAGCATAGCAATTCTTTCTTCTTTATCTTCTTGTCCTGTGTTATTTGCATGTAATAAGGGAGACTAGCAACCACTAGCAGTAAACTAGCAGAAACTATAGGGGACCTATAGGATCACCCCACCCTGCCTGGAGGACGTAGAACCGGGGGGGGGGTTTGTACATGACCAGGGGGGAGAAGGTGAAATCTGATTCGTGTGGGAACAGTGCTCTGACGCTGGCAGGCAGTCAAGATTCAGTTTTGCAAGACAGCACACTGAAATGTAAAGTTGGAGACTTTTGACAAGGAAGAAAAGAGAAATTGAAAAGTTTATCGAGCAAACCTTTCAGTCAAATCCAAAATATGAAGGAGTCCATCACTGACGCAGCATGAGAAATAAGTGTGAAAAGAAAAGTCGTGGTTCATATTCAAAACATCGTTAAGATTATTGAATTCAAGCTTGGCTTGTTTGTTTCTAGTTTTTCCTGATTGAGTCGCAAAGTGTGAGGCGCCGCTGGTTCAGGAAGTGTTTTTCCCCCCCAATTCTGCTTTCCCGTTACGCAATATCCTCAATGTTACTTCACACAGAAACACATGACATGGCCTTTGGCATGGCGGACGGGTCTAAACGGGTACAATACCCATTAGCCTCGGCTGCCGTTGCGATGGGCTAGAAGTAGTCTGTCATAGGCATGAATAAGAAGGGTAGCACATTTAAAAACACTGGCCGTTGGAGTTGCCGCCATAGTTTCTAAATTCAAATCTCATGTCTGTGATGAATGAAGCTACAGCCAGCAGCCAGTTAGCTTAGCACAAACACTGGAAACGGGAGGAAGGAGCTAGCCTGGCTCTGTCCGAAAGGCAACAAAATCCACCCAGCAGCACCTCCAGAGCTCATTAATGAAAATGTGTGTGTATGTCTCGCATGTTTAATCTGTACGACACGCAAGTTACCAGGCAACATAATCTTTAGCTTCCACCCGCTGTTATCTGTGCATGTCAGAGAATTACGCTTGGTGATTAGCTGGTTTTTGCAGAAAAGCAACTTGGGAGTAGCAGTTAATGTCTATCCCGAAGTTTTTAGGTACGCAGGCTTGTACCTTCAACTTTACCTGTATTTAAGCCGTAGATTCTTTCTGTCACAATTGTCCATCTTTTTTTATTGATGATTCAACCAAGAGAGTGTAATGCAGATCCAAGACCCACAGAAGTGCTCCAGCTGTGAGTCACATTACATTGTCTATGGGAAAATAAATGGGACTTTTACTTTGGTATTTTAAATTAAGTAGTTATTTTGAAACTCCGCCCGAGTCATCTACCGAAGCTCATTAAAAAAAAAAAAGAATTTCATCTGTTTTCCCCCTGAGACGACCAATCGGAGGTTCAGCGGCAACAGCAGGGCTGCGAGGATCGCCCATCTCGGAAAAACAGGTTTTGGTGTCTGTCCCAGGGCGTCGCTATGGCAACAACAAAGAGCAGGGAGGGAGTAGGGGGGAGGGATTCACGGAGTGGGACAGAGGAGAGCATACCTGAGCGACGACAGTGAAACCTGAGAGGAGGGAGGAGGTTCGGCTCTCGCTCAGACAGCTGAGGCGAGGAGGAGGCTTCAGGAAAAATCAACAAAACGTAAGGAGAGACCTTGTTTCTCCTCTGGTGACCACAACAGTGTGGATCTGTAGATATTCATTCCTCCGTTAATGACTGCCATAGTTCCCAGCTCCAACTCTCTGCATATCCTGTGATCTATGAGGGCAGCCATCCTTTTATGTGCAAATTTACTTGATAATGGAACTAATCTGGGGGTGGGGAGGGGGTGGTTCAATGACCAAAACGCATGGTCACTGAGTATCAAAGTTAGTCATATTTTTGTGCCACCCCCTCTATCAATCAGATTATGTAACAGTAAAGCTGGAGTGAGTGCACGCATCATTTCCTGTGACTCTCTTGTGCCTGGGTATGCAGGGTAAATCCTATGCGGGAATGGCGGACTCCACCAGTAACAATGAAAACTACTATATAGAGCGGTAATTGCATTACACAAAAAAAACAAACAATGAATGGCTATTGCAAGTATTGAAACTTTGGAGTCATATGAAGGAAATCTTAAGGATTATCAGATTAGGTTTGCTGCAGTAGTCTGTGTTACCGATTACATTACTTGCCCACCAGTCGTTTTGCTTTTTTTTTTTTTTTTAAAGAAATAAAACCCATTTAGTTCATTTTCGCATATCAGTGCCCACATTTATCAAATAAGTAGCAGGAGCAGCAGCAGAGTAGCAGGAGTCAGATTACACTTATCACTGGATGGATGGAAATTTGTGAATTTGCTCAACCAACCAGCCGTGGTCGCAAGTCTGCTTGTGACACAGAAAAACAATGTGGCGTCACGTGATGATTCGCTGAGCGTCTCTTGCAATTGTTTTTCTTGTCGCCAAGAACTGAATCATGTTGGACTAAAAAAATTTAAAAAAATTTAAAAAAGCTGCGCTGATTCCTGTCACTTTTTATTCAGCCGTCCAATCACAGTGGAGGAGGGGTGGGACAAAGACCAACCATCACATCTTACATGTAGAAGTGCTGAAATGAATACTGCTGGTCTCAGAATATCCACCCCCCCCCCCACTCCCAGCCACAGTGGCAGGTGGAAAAAAAAAGTTAATTTCCAACCATGCTTACCACATGACGAGAGTAAGGAGGGTCGACAGACAAGACGATGGTGGAGAATTTGGTGTCAAAAGCAAAAGCGCCTGTGACACCTGGTTTCCTGCTCAGGGCGGTAGATGTCTGATGGGAATGCTCTTGTGAGCGGCCACTCTATTAATGATGTCCGGAAGGTACCGGGAGAGAGTCACAACCGTGTTGGCAGAGCCTCCTCCTCGCCGTCAGACTCAAATCTTCCCCTGGGAAGAGGGCAGAACCAGGAGGGGAGCCGGCAATGGAGCAAGCAGAGTCCGAGGACCCTGCCTCCAAGCCGAGAGATCCAGGGCTTCTTCAACAGGGAAAGTCACACATTTAGCCCAGCCACCGCCATCATCATCCTCCTGAAGCTCCGCTGTTTCTCCGTCACAGTAGGGGCAGGAGTGCCAGTCCGGCACGTTCAGGACCGAGACACGTCTTGCGCTATTGACGAATATCTTTTCTTGTAAAATGTGATGTAATCGGTAACACCGGTGTTGTCACGAGTTTATTTACTGGTGGGAAAATTTCCTCACCGCTGCATCACTAGATGAGACGACATTTGAAGGAGGAGTGAAAGTAATAATCAACCTACATGGACAGATTTGTGTTGAACCAGCTAATCCAGAAACATTTTGACATGGTAGCCCTATTGGCCTCTGATCCACTGAACCGCCTGTTTCTTCATCTGTGGTTAAATTTCATTGAATCTGAATCTGAAGACCGTTCTTGAGATCTCCTCCTAACAAACAGAGTAATGAAACAGAAACCAAAACTCCTCAGCAGCCGCAACAAATGTATTGGCCATCCGGAAGTGATCATGTATGGGGAGTTTCAGAAAAATGAAAAAAAAAAAAAAATGAAATATATTTTTCAGGATGTGACAGGTCTGGGCTACAAATGAGGGGAATGTCAAGTATTTGTGTCTGTGACTGAGCGTCCCAGCCGGGGTGAGAACAGATACTATCAGTCAGAGTCGGGTTTCTGCAGCACCTGGGGGCCTGTTTTCTGTTGGATTGCCACGTACAGTAATACAATGACTTTGCATGTAGAGCGGCACAAACAACAAACTATCGCCCCCACACTCCTCGTTTTACCTACGTCACCTTCTCCGAAGTCTCTCTGAACAGTTCACTTAAGTGATCATCTTCAACATTTAAGTAAGCGTAAATAAGTGTAAAAGCATCAGTGTTCGATTTGATGAAAGACCTTTGCAAACAAACAAACAAACAAAAAAAAAAGAGGCAGCTTTCTCATTCATTTCAATGAGACCACTGTGGCCCCATGCTCCCGACCAAACAAACAGGTTGTCCAGGTAAAGAAGTTGAACCTGGCTCACATATACATAACATAATATATTATCATAATACAGATAAAACTGTTTTGGCTACCTGGGGGCAGCGATAACAGCTGTCAACACAATGTTGACGTATCATCGCCTTATAAATTGATACGCTAAACGTGTTCGCTTGTTTTTTTACAACCAGCAGTTACGGAGCAACATTATCATTCATTTGGAGTAGTGTTTGTGTCCACCTAATGAATGCAAGTCCAATAGAGCGCTGCAGGGCCGACGTATTTTTGTAGGCCAGCCCGGAAGTTAGCGTCGCCCTGGTTCCCCTCGACAAAAAGCCAGTGGGATTCTTCCATGGGACTTTGGATTATTGCAGAAAATAATCTCTGTGGCAAACAAAGGTTTATGATACATGTTTTGTTCAGCAAGATAATCTTCACTAATGAACACCACTTTTAGGATTTTCGGCATGACGACGTTTAATGTCCGCGACATCCTCTGTGGTCTCATTTAACCACTTGTTAGCAACCGCTAAAAAAAAAAAAGCTTCAAAGTTCCCGAGTGGGGGTATCTACTGCCGTATTTTATGCCGTAGAACAAAACGTTGAAATCTCTTCCGCTTGTGTTCACCACAGACCTTATTTCAGGCATCTAACCTAAAACCCGTTCAGAAAACCCATCGACTTCCTCAACTGACTCCTAAAAGGTATCATCTGGCATCTGGACCTTTAGCTGCTGAACGCTCCGCTGTGTTCACCAGCTAGTCGCTAACTGTGTCTGTCTGCTGTCTGCTGTTTGCTGCAGAGCAGGTAGCGTACAGTGGGTTTTTAGAGCTTTTTCACTGAAAACCGCCGCCTGCTGTGGCTGAAAACGACTCTATGGGAGCGGTGAGAGTGAACCAAAACAGTGATAATGCAAACAACGAGCCGAAACTCACTATACAGCTCCTTAAAGCCGAGGGGAGCTGCAGAATCAGGTGACAATGCTCTGTAGTTTTATCACTACCAGCAAAATCCTGTCTCGTAGTATTGAACTGCTGTGCGGTGTTTACTTGAAACTGACTCTAGATCTGTTACTCAAACTGGATTGCATTTCATCTTCTCACCTGTAACTGAAACAACACCCACACCCACACACACACACACACACACACACACACACAAACAAACAAACAAACAACACGGCCCCTGGAGTATTTTAAGGAATGGTTTTCAGTCTCAGTTTGGCCTAAAAGCATTATTCCTATTAAATATCATCATTTATAGCCATGTATCCATATGACTGAACGGTGACATAATTCTCATATGTCACTGTGTTAGTACAAAGTCACCCTGTCTAAACAAATGAATAATACTTGTGTTAATACTTAACACATACAGTGGACCTGCATTATTTGAAACTATACATTTTATCATCACCATCGCCTTTGGCACTAATGAAAGTTATATTAGAAGTGTTTAAAGTTTTAAAAATCACTGTATGGGAGACGGCAGACAAAAATACAAAAATCAACACCAATGATGGAACTCAGTTATTCTGAATATTAACAGATTCTGGATTAACAATAACACCAGATGACTGGAAACTAATCAATTACTCCACTAATGGTTTCAGAACTAATACATATAAAAGCATCTTCACAGCTTGATGAAGGTTAATGAGTCGAGTCTTCGCTGAGATTCTTCAGTATTTTACTCACAGCTGGAGTCCAGACAATGAATCCATAAGCAGTCAGTCAGTCGGTCCACAGGGACACCGGCTGCTGCTGCAACATGTGACCCCGGTCTGCCAGAGCCCCAGAGCAAGGCACGAATACAGCCAGAAGTAGAGGTTCAACTCCCCTTTGGATGATGAGGATGTCACTACTACTACTACTACTAGTAGTACTACTACTTTTCTCATGTCAGTCTAAAGCCACAGTCATTAAGTCTCACACACACACACACACACACACTCTAACATCATTCCATATGGAGTCAAATTGTATTTGTATACAGTATATATATATATATATATATATATATATATATATACACACACACACACTTGTTATACTTATATGTTGTACTTGCAGTACATGGCCTGATGACTGAAACTTCCGCAGAGCTCAAGCGTCAGGTGACAAACGGTTGACAAAAGTGATTTTGGCTGGATTAAAAAAAAGGTGCCTGTGGGTTATGTTTTTGTTTTATTTTTAAACCACTGGTTTCACCACGGATCAGTGTTTTGATAATTGGGTTTCTTTTTGTATCTCGCGCTCTACTCGCAGAGAAACACAAACTTCTTCAAATATCATAATCAACCCTTACTTTTTCCCTGAAACTATACCAAACACCTTAATCTAGCCAGAGATTCCTTAATTTGTCAATTGATTAGAAAAGGTGAAAACCAAACCCCCTTAAAACAAAATTTGCTCTATAACCACCTCTCTCATTAGGCGTTTTCGGAGTTTCTGTGTTCTAAGAACTACGGTGGCCCCCAGTTCTTGCAGTGCGAACACAATAAAAAGAGGCGGGGTCCTTAACCATTAACCATTAACTTCTGCAGTTCACAGCAAAGACATCTGCAATGCTGTCGGTAATTGCTCGTTTTCGTGCCTCCGTGAGCGGGGACGTCAAATATTGGGTAGACGAGCCATTCCATAGTTGGTGGTGGTGATGTGCCAAGAACCACGGCTCCACGGGGTAAACCGTTTTTGGTTAACACTTGGCACATAAGTCTTGATCTGGATGTTGGCACAGATCTGCTCTTCAGGACCGATTGAAGAACAGATCATCAACAGAAACCGAGATCCTTTAACAGCATGTAAAGAAACTTTGAGACTTGAACCCGTCAGGCCGTCTGTATGGAAAATATACAGACAATTTAAAAACAGCTGCCATGACGTCTTCACCTCAGCTAAACCTTCAATCCATTTGCCTTTCAAGTCACAATTCAAATTCTCAGTCACTGGTTTCAAGACCAACCATTTCCATAAGGAGACAAACATTTCCCTAACCAAAAAGGACTCAAACTTGCTTAGTCTGCAGAAGAGCTTCGTTGCTTGTTTATGGAAAAACATCCAGGCTGGTTGGACAAGCGCATCCAGGAGCCGTCGCTGTGTTCAGACTCAACACCAGCTGCAACTGAGGTGTGTTTCACTACCTACCTGGACGTCTTACAGGCTTCTGTTTTCACAGTACACAGTACATAGTACATATCATGTACATGTGGAGCCCCCGAAGGGACATGGGGGAAAATGCATTTCAGATGGGAGAAGAAAAAAAAAATGTCGCCACTGTAGCTCATGGCAGTGGTTCCAAATGGTTTCGGCTTTGTGACCCCTCAAAACAAAGCAATGTCTACTCGCAAACCAGATGCACAGTGTAAATGTCTAGTAGTTGTTACCAGTTTAACCAAAGATATTCGTTTTGCCTTATTAAATCTGGATAATCTCCTGAAGAGCTTAAATTATCCAGTAACTGTTCTATAATCTGGCCCATCGTGGAGATTCTGACTGACAGGAAAAAACTGGGCGACACTCCTACATGCCTTCATAATTATTGAACATGAGGATATGTTTCCCCATCGTTTTTTTGTTTAGGTTTTTAAATGTAAGTATTCTGGGAAGGCAACTTTCATGAGGATTTGGGCCAGCCACGTTGAGAAATAGTGAGGAGAAAATCATGAGTCACAAGTTGCTTCATTACTGTACATCACTACTATCTTCAATGCATTCCTTTGCGTACGCACGCCCACTGTTTACAGTTGATTGGGTGCACCTCGCTAAAACTACAGCGGTCTCATACATAAGCCCTGCAATAAATCCTCCCTTTATGAAGGTTATAATATCCTTTTTCTTTTTTTGTTGAAACTGAAGAGAGGTGGGAGGTAGAGAGGTGTTGATCCAACTGTATGATCACAGTAGTTTTTGCTGCTGTTGAACTGCGTTGACTGAGAGGTGTTTCGAACATTTACCCTACCCTCACTGGGGATGGACAAAACACAAGGAACTATTACAAAAAACAGCGCTTTTCCAATCCAAACACAAAGCCAATAAAGCACACGGTTTGTACAGTGGTTTCATTGTACGTGATTATCTTCCCTGACATGCTTCCAATACTCCTCCTAGGGTGTATATAACCCTCAACGGTTACTTTATAGCAACCTTTTAATAGGTGTCACAGAAGCTCATAGGAATTTTTGACGTTTTAAGGGATCCGATAGGGTTGAATTTGAACACCTGAAAATCCGTCAGGACATTTTTGACAACAGGGAACAGTCAAATAGTTCAAAAGTCCAAAACAGAACCAGAGGCCGGACACAAAGGAGGGTAAAAATACCAACTACAACTACAAGACTATGTGTAGAGTGAACGTTTCGAGCGCATAGTTTTAGCGCCCCGAAGAAACAGTGAAGTCTCTTTCGAGAGGAAAGGTGAGCGGAGCAGCAGCCGCCCAGGTGTTAACACCCGTCTGCTCTCGGTGTGCTTTTAACACTATTGAACCTATAAAAAAAAGAAACATTTCACAGCAAAACACCACGCAGACATTTATGTATTTAACTGGACTTACTTCGTTAGCCTTCGCGGAGTGATATGAAAAGGGTGAATCCTGCTCTCGGTCGGTGTCCCGGACGTTTTGTCACCGCACCATGTTTTTTTTCCTCTTCTTCCTGCTTGTTGAGAGCCCCGGCGGCGGCGGCGGCGGCGGCGGCTGTTCCCCGCCCTTCTCTTCCCCCGCTGCCTCACCTGCCCTGACCGCACAAACCCGCCGGACCGGTCCGACACGTCAACCGCTTAAAACAACAATAAATAGCACGTTAAAAACAACGCGTGGCATTCAGAGCGGGAGGCTGCAGCTGCGGAAGCGGGCGCGTAGGTGTTCTTGTCACGTGACGCGCAGGTAAAGGCGTGTAATTGAATTCTTAATTAAACCAGGTGGTCATTAAGGAGGGGGGGGGGGGGGGCGGGCATTTGAGTTTGACATGAAACAGAATGAAGTACAGTAACAGTAATGCAAATATGTAACACAATCCCTTCATTTTACTGCCACACTTTAACAGACACATAGACACAAGAAATACAAAACATACATACACAATATGAATTATTAAATGCAGTCTGGATGGGGTTAGCTGCAGACCCCTCCGGCTTTCTGCTCTCCCTTCTTTCAGAAAGTCATTGGAGTGTTTACATCCTGCTCTTGCCTCTTGTTTTTTTTTGTTTTTTCTTGCCAACAGCAAGTCAGGTCAGTTCTGATGGAGTCTATTCCATTTGTTGACCAGCAGTGCCACCTAAAGAGAATCCTGCTCAACAAACACCATTGTGAAACATCAGATACCTGTATGGTATTATGGGGTGAGGGAAACCTCGTGTGAAAAAGTCATTTACAATGTTGGAGCTGTGATTGTCACTCTGTTTTGCTGCTGCTGTGGACCCTCTGAAAGCTCTCTGGGGACCGCCGATGGTCCCTGCACCTCAGTTTAGGCACCAGATGTTCTATATTGTATTTATTTGCTGTAACACAAAAAAGTTGAACCATGGATGTTAAAGGAACACTCAAGTTCTGATTATTTGTCATAAGGAGTATGAGGAGGCGGGGGTCTAATGAAACATGTGAAATGTAGGATCTAGTGTTTTTTTTAAATTTGACCCATACTAGAGACTAAAAGTCAGGATATCTTGGCCTCTATTGCTTCTATTTGACCACTTTTTGTACCCCTTGTATTTGAAGTGCAGGCATAACAGCATTACTCATTTTAACTTAGAATAAAAAAAAAACTGACAAAGACAAAGAAGAAAAAGGTGAAACTCCAAAGCTATTGTTTTGCTCAGACTCAAAGGGATGTAATCACGTTAAATTCATCAGACTGAGGCTCGGACACTATGGGTTGTATAAATGTTTACAGATTATAGGAAAACTGGGTGGTGCTACTGTGGTAGTCCTGAGACAGTCCAAAATGTTTTTTTCTAAACTGTAAAATTACATTGAGAGAAGTTCATTGTTAATGAGGTTATAAATTCCAGGGATTTCCATTTTTCTTTTCTTTCCTTTTTTTAGAAATGGTTATAGTGTCTTTTTCTTTGTCCTATGGAGGGCAGTACAACGACTAGAAGCATCTACGCTGCAAAAATCACAGAAGAAGAAGAGAAACCCCGCCTTTCCTGTTGTCTATTGGCCAATCAGGACTCCACATCCTGATTCGGATCACAGTACCTGTAGTGTGGCTCAGAAACAGGGGTGCTAGGTAGCTAATATAGTGACAGAAAGCTAAAAACACAACACTTTACATTTATTAGGTTGCCCAGTGTCCCGTCCTGAACATCACCAGGGTAACCAGCTCTCACCACAGCCGCAAACTGTACCATGGTCGGTGTTAAAGTGATCGGGAGCGATCCTGACTTTCAGCCGGAGCTAGCGGCCGCCGGCTCCAGGCTTGCCGTGGTGAAGTTCACAATGGCTGGGTAAGCTTACCAAACCGGCTCCGAGGCCGCGCGGCTAGCCGGGCTTAGCACGTTAGTCTGCTTTCAACGTAAGACTTGGGAAACATTCAAAGCTCGCCATTCATCTGTTTTGGAGAGCTGACACGGGCTTGATAGCCACGTTATCTGACAAGAGTGTGTTTCATTGCTTGGAAGGCTAGGTTAGCATGCTATCGTTAGCTAACTAGCTGTGTCGCTTACAATGACATAGCAGTATTACTGTAACTTCGCTGCTGAGGTGTCGTAAGATTTAATGATGTGTTGGTTAATTAAATGGAGAGTGGGCTATCACCACTTGTCTGTGATTATTCTCAGCTAATAGCAGCAACATTACTACCAATATAACATTAAATGTAATTTTGAAAAAAACTGTTATATTGTACTCTCCACTGTAGCCAGTCCTTGTAACGTTAGCTTAGGCCTTATTATGTTTTTACACTTGTAAAGACCAGTTCAGCACTTACTCATCGAAAGTGTTTGTTTATGTTCTGTGTTGACGTAAAAAATGTTATCAGATGTTTTAAAACTATGCCTTAATAATTCAATATGGGTCGGGCTATGACTAGTACTTTTTTTGTAATAGATAAAGTGTGTCCATAGTACAGAGTGTTGGGTACTGTCAGGTACTAAAAGCTGGATAGACAGTATGTACATGGTCACATTCTTAGTTTTGTGCTGGACAGATAATCCTCACATCTGAGAAGCTGGGACCAGTTTAAGTTTTTCTTTTTACTCGCTAAATAACAAAGCAATGTGTTGTTTATTAAATTATTATTCATTTCTTTATTGTTAGATGACTAGCACTACTTGAGGGACCAGAGCAAATCCCTAATGCACTCTCCTCTGCCTCCTCAGGTGTCGGCCCTGTGTCAGAATAGCTCCAGCTTTCAACATGTTGAGTAACAAGTACCCACAGGTCGTCTTCCTTGAAGTAGATGTTCATGTCTGTCAGGTAAGTCTGATCCACCACACGGGTTTTCATCCAGCAGGGTCCCGACACAGCTGCAGAGAAGACTCGAGAGGAACAATGGCCGCTGAGTCACTTTCCTCTGAAAATCCAGGTGTAGCGTTGATATCAACGTTTATTATATTATGATTATTGGAGCAGTGTCAGTGTCGTGACTTCTTTTACCATACAAACAAAAACACAAGTACATTCATAAATAAAAACAGGCCTTTACAAACTAAATTAAATCAAAAAGGAGCAAAACTCAAATAAAAAGGTTCTTATTTCCTGTCTTTACATTTGTTTCTTTTATATTCTACGAGTTTCTTTGTTGTGGTTGAGAACTATTGCTCGACGGCGTCTTCCAGCTACCGCCTGCACCTGATTCTATTAATCGGAAGGGACGGAGGAAGTCATTTGCGTCTATATTCCTTTTGCCAACCTAGAGACTAGAGTCAAGTTGGGAAAACCCACTTCGACCAATGACTGTTTTGTTTCTTCTGCTGTTGAAGAGTTTTTTTTATTACTGAATTCCTTTATGAACCTACGGCAAAAATATTTACCCAACAAACCCTCACTTAATGTAATCAAAACAAGCTGTACTAGAAACATCAAAACAGGAAGTGTGACACTGAAAGGGTGCTTTGTTTGTAGAAACTTTTGTTGTGTATCAGTGACAAATATATGATTGTGGTACCAATCATCTCATTACATTTTGGCTGAGGTAACGAGTGGATCAAACTCCTCCAAGAAGTCAATATAGTCTGGAGGAAGAAGAGCTTCTATAGGGAGCTATGGCCAGCGTTATTCAATATATATATTTTTTATATTGTTAACAATAAGTTGACACAGACAGAACTTGATAGTAGGAGTAATTCATTGTTAATTTTTTAACCTCACCAGACTCACCCTTCAATTTGAAGTTGCACAGGAAGTCTTCACTGTAGCAAGATTTTACCAGCCAATATTCGGCATTAAACTGTAAACGCTTGGTTGTCTTTCCGGGTGGTGCAGACTGAGTCAAAGCAGCAGAAAGCGATCGTCATGCTGGGACAGAGATGTAAAATAGACACAAGTCACCAGGGTGACGCTTATGAAGAAGGAGACACAAGAGGCCGCACGCGAGAAGATCCAGCAGCTCTCTGCAGTAAATCAGCAGTTAGTTTTAGACGAGGTCTCGATGATGCAAGGCTAAATTCTTACAAAACCATTTCTCTCTTCTTTTTTTTTTTTTCTTTTTCTCAGGCAACAGCAGCAGCCAACAACATCTCAGCCACCCCGACATTCTTGTTCTTCAGGAACCGGGTTCGGGTGGATCAGTATCAGGGGGCGGACGCTGCAGGTCTGGAGGAGAAGGTCAAACAGCATACAGAGAACGACCCAGGAAACAACGAGGACTCCGACATTCCAAAGGGATACGTGAGTGGACTGTGTTCCCAGCGCCTTTACTGTTGAAGGATGTCGGTTGTGTGTGTGCAGGAAAAAAAAAGAAAACGCACAGTACGTGTCATGTATTTAGAAACCAAAGAAAGTAATATGTATGTATGTCACTGTTAAATAAAACAAGTAACCCTTGTTTGCTTTGTTTCCAGATGGACCTCATGCCTTTTGTCAGCAAAGCCGGCTGCGAGTGCCTCAACGAGAGCGACGACTGTGGCTTCGACAACTGCTTAATCAAAGACTCCTCCTACCTGGAGTCTGACTGCGATGAGCAGGTAGGAGCTGTTAACCCTAATGACCCGTCCCCACTAGGGCTTGGCAATTGATCCACTTTTATTTCCAATTCCGATTTTGGCTTCCAACGATTCTGGAAACAAGATAATCGATATAAAACGCCGCATTCCAATTTCGCAGCGACGCTCTCGTTTTGTCTTGTGTTTAAAAAAAATCCAGCGCACCCCCTTTCCTTAACAGCGGTGCGCTTCTGCCCCTCCGTTAAAAAAAGCCCTCAGACAGGCTGCAGCATGTTTAGTCCATTGTTTAATCATCTGAAATTCAATCACAAAGTGGTCTTTAACCAAAAACAGAGAAAAGTAAAGCCCCCTCGGCGTCTTCCACTGCAACACTTAAAGTTCAAGAAACCCACCGTTAACAAGAATGCATGATGTTTCCAAAGTCAGTGACTAATCATGTTAAATAACCGCAATCTCAACATTGACCAAAATAATCGTGGCTATGATTTTTATAGCAGCCCTAGTCCCCACCATTTTTTCAATACGAAACAATCCGATCCATAACTCCAGAATAAACAAAATCAGCCTACAAGAAGCCAGATGCCTTGCAGATACTGTATGCGTGTCTAACACCAAAGCAAAAATCTTTTTGATACCTTGCTTTGAGGTGCCTACCTTTAGCACTTGCCAGGTTTGATATCCCGCCCTGCGTCTGAGGCTGAACGCTTCCTCTATCACCTCAGTGGCAGCTGATTGTGCTGGTCTGATGAGTCGACTGTGATGGTAGTTTGTCTAACATGCTGCTGTCCTTTCAATCGTGTCTAGTTGCTGATAACTATCGCCTTCAACCAGCCCGTGAAGCTCTTCTCCATGAAGCTCCTGTCCTCAGACTTTGGTGAGGTTTTTTTTTTTTTTTTTTTATATATGCTGTTCTACACTTCAGTCGTTAACCTGAGTCTCTCATCTGGAGGTGTTGCAATGGAAGTCAGTTGAAGTTGCCTGATAACTAAACGTCCTTCCGTCACTCCTTCAACCTTTCCCTCCCGCCCCTGGCCTTCCCCCCTCTGCTTCCCTTTTCCCTCCCTTCCCTGTGTCAGCCCAAGCCCCTAAGGTGGTGAAGGTGTTCATCAATCTCCCTCAGTCGATGGGTTTCGACGACGCCGAGCGGAGTGAAGCCACTCAGGCTCTGGAGCTGTCGGAGGAAGACTACAAGGACGACGGTTTGATTCCTCTGCGCTACGTCAAGTTTCAGAACGTACAGAGTGCCACGGTAAGGATAGATGACCAACATTACTGCTCAGCCACGGTTAGGCTTCAGACAGACTGTTAGGTTGAAATTTGAAATGTTTTGAAATGCATTGGCTAATGCAGGCTAATCGTACGCTCACACACTGGTTACTGGCTATTTTAGCCTCATGCACAACTTGTACTTTCTTGCACTGTTTCTAGTTTTTGCAGATCTATCAAGTTCTTGAGGGAAATTCAAGGTTTTGTTTTCAAGGTTAGGAATATGCTTGAATCCGAATATATAAAAATAATATTAAACTGTTTGTACACTATCACTCATGTAATCCAAAAGTCTTATTTTTAATATTTTTCCGTCTCCTGGGCGTCACAGCCAGCAATGAATAATAAGATCAAAAACACACAATTGGCCCTACTTTTAGGACTAGGAGTGAAAGTGTTTTGTCAGGGAATGACATTTAGCAGAGCTCCAGAGGCGTCCTGACCAGTTAGGAGCTGCCAGGAGGAGAGATGTGTATCGACGAGGAAGGAATTTATCAAAAGATAAAGAAAGGGGCGTGTTCCATACGCACATACAGGATGGACACAGCACTAACACAGACACTGAGACCCTGCAAAGGGTGAGCAGTTACAGAAAATAGATGGATGGAGATGAACTTTTATGGAGATAAAAGTTTGAAGACTTTTACTTGTTGCAGAGTATTTTTCATTGAAGTAAACAAGTAAATACTAATTTCACATTGACACCATCTCCTAGGAGTAGAAGTTCAAGGGACTCTGCCATTTAGTGGTTAAAAACCCACAAGTTTAACTAGTTTAGTATGTTTCTTTGATGGTATTTGTCTTCTTTTTTTTTTTTTTTTTTTTTTCTTCTCTCCAGTTGTTTGTCAAGTCGAACCAAGGAGACGAGGAGACGACAAAAATCAACTACCTGACATTCATAGGCACTCCAGTACAGGCCACCAACATGAACGACTTCAAGAGGGTACGGAGCGGCCACAGCGACCTGCTTTCATGTGTGTTCAGGTATGTTTGTGAGCGCGTTGAACTGATCATCTCACTCTGTCGCCGAGCAGGTCGTGGGAAAGAAAGGAGAGAGTCACTGAGCAGGAGAACCAAGGCGAGGATGAGAAGAGGAGGAAGAAGAAGAAGAAGAGGAGGAGGAGGACGAGGACGAGGAGGCTGCAGATACATCCAAGGACTTTCCCCTCTGCCAAAGCTGCCACACACACACCCCCCCCCCCCACACACACACACACACACACACACACACACACACACACACACACACAGCCTCCAGCTGACCTCCTCAGGCTCTGAATGAATTCTCCGTCTGCGGAGACTCAGTCTATAAATCATTTGTATTGTAATTCTGATGAAAATCACTGTAAATAAAACACAATCCTTTTTCAAAGGCATGTGGGTCGTGTCTGCTTTCTGTGGGAACTACTGTAGGTGGAAGAAGAAGAAGATGAGGAGGAGGAGGAGGAGGAGTGGTGGTGGTAGGAGCAGCTGTGAATGTGACACTGGGGACAGTTCTAGTATTTGCAATGCAGACAGTTGGATGGGTGGAGCTGAATTCGTACAACATTCACGTCAAATCACACTGGATCCACTCAACTCAAACACATTGCTGATATTATCTGAAGGGAACAGGAAGGCAGCAGTGAGTCTTCCGTCCTTATGGCGTGTCTGAAACTATGACCGCCTTCACTCAGGCACTCTACGCTGGACTTTGGCTTGATTTGGGATCCCCAGCTGAGTTGTGTGAGCTCGAGTAGACGGGAATTATTAAACGGGCAATAAATTGATTTTGTTTCCATTTTTGTCGCTCGTCCCTCTTTGCCGCGTCATCTTTCGTCTTTTTTTTAGCCATGGTTGCTACATGACTATATGTTTGTCTCTGGCATTTTTGTCTCTGGCATTTTTGTTTACAGTTAGAAAGAACTGCACAGAAACTAAATAAATCAAGAAAAAATACTAGCAAATAAAGGGGGAAAGTACTTAAGAAATGAAGAAAAAGTGATCAAAATACAAAAAGATAACAAGAATAATCTAAGAAAGATGATGACAAAAGAAAAACACATTTATCATTTTTAGATATTTCTTTTAACCTCTGCAGTGACATAATGAGAACATGGGAAGTGTTCACATATTTAGCAATAGATGGATGGACAGTATTAATACAGACTTTTTTGCCAATTAGTAGAGGTCTTTGAAAAAGGAAAAAGCTTAATTATATAATCCTTCTATTTGTTCCATGTTCTTATTGTAGCTGTAATATTTCCTGCTGTTTCTGTTTCAGCCCTTAACGGAGCAGCAGTCGTCTCTCTCTCTCTGTCACAGCTGAATAGTTGATCACATGTTTATTTTCCTCCTGTCCTTTCGCAAGCGTGTTTCAGAGAATTCTAGTATATCGTGACTTTGATCATCAGCAGTAACAGGGAGAGCCTGGATCCATTTCCTCAACAGTGCTGATGATGGTTTAACAGACTGATCGTGTGATGAAATGAATATGTGGATTGAAAGACTGATTACAGGGTCTTTTACCAGGATTTACTGATTGGATATATGTGAACAAAGTCGATAAAGTTTTTTTGAATGAATAAAAAAAAAAAGAACAGACACAACAAATAACTTAATGCAACTGAATAAACAGAATTATAGGGCCCTAAAGAGGTCAACAAAACACAAGTGTACTGGAAAAATAAGGCTAGACCTGAATGACACCTGAGGGCGACATAGACTATACAAACCAATAAACACACACAGGGGGCGGACAACATGGATATAACTACACTTGAACGCAAAAGAACCCTGATCCCCCCCCATACTGTCAGGGCAGTTGGTATGATCCTTGGCTTGGCGGCTCGCTATAAAAGCAGACTCTACCTTCAACCCGTGATGTTTCCTCCGACCAGGAAGGGGAGGCAGGCAGGCAGGTAGGTAGGTAACTAGGTAACTAACTCAAAGGGAGCTGAATTAATGTGACTCGAACCAGCTAGCAATGTGACAGACAATGTCAAGTCAACGTGCGCGCTTCATCTAGAAAACGGGGCGTTATCAAATGTGCCAGTTAACGTGTCCCAAACCGCGCGTCATATCTGACTTTTTAGGTGGCTGCAAGTGGAAGTAACTGAACATGAGGTAATGAGTTGCTGGAGGGAACTTTAAACTAATATAACCGTACAACTGAGGACCCCCCCCACCACCACCACCACCACCACCCGCAACAAAGTGCATACTGTATGTTTAGAGCAGATGTGAAATCCAAAAACTTACAGGGATGAAAGATTTCAGTTAACAAAACTGCTTACATGTGATGAGTTCAGGGACGGTTTTATTTTCTGGCCTGTGACGCAGTTTTTTTTTTTTTTTTCTTTGTTTGTTTTTTTAAGCTCCCTCTACTGAAGAGTATTATGGGCAGGTATAACATTATTTTTTTTTTATCTTTCATTTCGAGAATGAAGTCAATGTCCACCATAAACCTGACATTTCAAGATTAAAGTCGGAAGAATAAGTGCTTTTTTTTTTAATGCCCGGTACTAATGCTGAAAGTTTGACTTCATTTTTTTCACATTTCGACTTTATTGTCAAAATGCTAAATACAAACGATTATCTTATACCTGGCCCTAATACTCTTGCGTAGACCTCGGCAGTTTAAAATGTGTCAGGTAATATATATATATATATATATATATAGATATTCACGTGTTTCTTGCTTCCTGCCCCCCCTCCACAGATCTGCCAGTGTACCCAACATTCTGTAAAGAGACGATTTTTGGAGGGCAGTGGTTATCCACCACTTTGACCATTACTAGGAGGTGAAATGGCACAGCAAGGGATTCAGGTGGACCAGGAAAAACTCTGCTGTTCAATCTGTCTGGATCTACTGAAGGATCCAGTGACTATTCCCTGTGGGCACAGCTACTGCATGAGCTGTATTAGAATCCACTGGGAGGATCAGAAGAAAAACTACAACTGTCCTCAGTGCAGGCAGATCTTCACACCGAGGCCTGCCGTGGTGACAAACACCATGTTAGCAGATTTAGTGGAGGAGATGAAGAAGACCGGACTCCAGGCTCCAGCCGATCGCTGCTATGCCGGACCTGGGGATGTGGCCTGTGATTGCTGCACCGACAGAAAGCGGAAAGCGTCCAAGTCCTGCCTGCAGTGTCTGGTCTCTTACTGTGAGCAGCACCTCCAGCCTCACTACGAATCCCCCGCCTTTAAAAAACACAAGCTGGTCGACCCCTCCAAGAAGCTTCAGGAGAACATCTGCACTCGTCACAATGAGGTGATGAAGATTTTCTGCCGCACCGATAAGCACTGCATCTGTTATCTGTGCTCCATGGATGAACACAAAGGCCACGACACGGTTTCAGCTGCAGCAGAATGGACCGAGAGGCGGAAGGAGCTCGGGGTGAGTCGGCAAAAGATCCAGCAGAGAATCCAGGACAGAGAGAAAGACGTGGGGGTGCTCCGGCAGGAGGTGGAGGCGATCAACCGCTCCGCTGATAACGCAGTGAGGGACAGCGAGAAGCTCTTCACCGATGTGAAGCAGCAGATCAGATCCCTCCAGAAAATTGAAGTGACCAGCGTCAACGAGCTTCAGGAGAAGATGGAGCGGGAGATTGCTGAGCTGAGGAGGAAAGACGCTGAGCTGGAGCAGCTCTCGCACACAGAGGACCACACCCAGTTTCTACACAACTACACCTCGCTGTCACGTTTTAGTGAGGCTACAGACTCACTTGGCATCAATGTCCGATCCGTGCGGTACACCGAGGACATGACGGCAGCTGTGTCAGAGGTCAGAGATAAGCTGCAGGACATTCTCAGTGAGGAATGGCCCAAGAGCTCACTGACGGAGACCGGAGTGGATGATTTACTGCCACAGGCAGAGCCCAAGACCAGAGCTGAATTCCTCAAACATTCATGTCAAATGGCACTGGATCCAAACTCGGCACACAAATGTATCTTTGTTGAAAGCACAATGGGAAGATATTGGTATGATGACAACTCCTGTTGTGATCACCCGGACAGATTCACTGACTGGACTCAGGTTTTGTGTAGAGAAAGTCTGACTGGACGTTGTTACTGGGAGGTGGAGTGGGAAGGGCCCGACGTTTTTGTAGCAGTCGCATACAAAACTATTAGCAGAGCAGGATCAGGAAGTGCATTTGGAAACAATGACAAGTCTTGGGCATTACAATGTTTCGATGGTGGTTATGAATTCAGACATAACAACATCAGAACCTCCATCTCAGGTCCCCACTCCTACAAAATCGGCGTGTACCTGGATCACAGTGCAGGCGTTCTGTCATTCTACAGCGTCTCTGAAACTATGACTCTCCTCCATAGAGTCCGGACCACATTCAGTCTGCCCCTCTGTGCTGGACTTGGTGTACATATCAGAGAAGCCTCTGCTAAGATCTGCAATGCTTGATTGAAACCTACAGAGACAAGACACCACACATGACAACTTATTGAGAGGTCCTGCATGTAGCACTCTGCCTGTTTTGTTTTGTTTTTAAATAAAATGCTAAGTCAACAATTACAAAACCTTTTTTGAGGCATAAATGAAATTAGTAAATTAGTTAGGGATGTGGGGGGGCTGATATGTGAAGGAAAGGGCAGAAGTATTGGCTTTAGAAATCACAGTAACATGTTAAAACGGACTTCTTTGCCTTTGTTCGATTATTGGGTATTAGTAGGGAATCATCACAGACTTGTCATTTTCCTGCTGTAACAGATTCAGTGTGATTATTGAACCTGTTGTGGGCTCTGTATAGTGTTCACTGCATGTTTGTATTGTTGTTGTGGCACTAAAAGGCTTCCCTTTATCACTATAGGGGTATGGCATTTGAATAAACTGAACATTAAATAAATATTAAAACCTAAATATCAATTTTTTTTGTATACTTAACTGACAAGCAACGCTACCAATCGGATTTGTTGTAATGGAAGCAACGCTTCCACCCTAGCCAATCAACGCTGGTGAACTGTGCCGAAAGGAAAGAATCAGAATCGGGGGGGGGGGGGGGCTTGTGGGAAAAGAAGACGGAACATGTACAAGGACCAATTGATGAGGTGGGGGAGTGGGGTTAGGATTGAGATTAGGTTAGGGATGAAGCTAAGAATGTATGGTCTCCCGTAAGGAAAACTGGATGTGGTTCAGGCACACGCATTGAAAGCGTGCGGTGGGGCTTTTAGAACATCTGCAGCACCTGCCCCACAGGTAGAAATGCCTTTGGAATTGAGAAGGATGCAACTGATGGCAAATTACTGGGCTAATTTGCAGGGACACAATGATATGGCTTGTGTGAGGGGTCAGCGGAGCATGTAGTCCTGAGCTGTAGGCGGTAGGTGACACAGAGAGAGATGATGAGGAATGCACAGGTCATGGTACTGTGAGCTATTTTAAGGGATACAGGGTTTTTTTTCTTTTTTTTTTACAGGATATGATGGATGAACAGGGATAGGGTGCTAGGGTGACACGCATAGGGATTTTATAGTAGGATTAGGATATAAAGCATGGGTGATAAAATGTAGGTTAGGATGTGTGTGTTGTTTATTTATTTTTGAAGGGATTTAGTTTGTAAATCTATTGTCCGATCCACGCTCCGGAGCAAACGGAGGCGGTAATGCACCAAGCAGCTGGATGCCGACCGTAAAACAAGGAAAAGAAGAGGAAGAAGAAGAAGCGGCTGATTGGTCGATGGCAGCACGTTGCGGCTGGGCTGACGCAAAGTTGCATGTCTGAGCAGCTGAGTAGACGGCACCGGCAGTCGATTCTAGGGGTTCAATTTACATTTAGAAAAATTATTTAGTTCCCTCTCCTCAGACGACTGTCGTAGCACGCGGACTGACATGGCGACGGAGATAACAAAAGGTGTGGAACAAGTCTCAGTGGGTAAGGAGGGAAATTTGCTTAGCCAAAACTAGCCCGCTAGTTAGCTCGCTAGCTAGCTAGCTCCCAAAGACGTGTGTCTTGCGTATTGCATCAGTTCCAGTGATGTTAGCAGCTAGCATGCTAGCTAACGCTGATTTCTGGTGTTGTTGCCGTTAGGTTTCTGCCTCGATATCCTTTTATACGGAGCAGGTTTACCCAGCCACCGAACTCCTGTCGAATGTATGACAGTCGCAGATAAATAACTGTGAGCCAGGCAGAGGGAAACCCGAGGCTCATATTTGTCCGTGACAGCTGTTAGTTTGCAGTGCAGCACTAAGGGGCTGCGTCCGTCAGCTAAGACGGTACAGGAAACCGACCTCGCTTTGTAATTCTACTGTTATTCAATACACGATGTATGACAGTCAGCAGGGTAGCGCTCTGCAATACATATTGGGGTTTAAATTTCAGTCATTTGTCAGCCTTTAGAAAATAACTGAAAGATAAAATGATTTGCTTTCACTTTCGGGTCCCCGGGCCTTTCTCCGACTTGCCTGGTGTTGCTTTCACTCTCAACAACCTCCGCCACCGTCAGACTGAAACTTGCAGGAGAAAACACAGGCAGCCCAAGCTGACCAATCACAGTTCTTGCGGTCTCCATACGGTGTCGCCGTAGCCACATGGCCCTGTAGTGTTGTTACATTTTTTTGTGGAGACCCACGTCAACCCCTCCTTTAGTTTCGCTTTCTGTTGCTTCGTGATTTGGTCTCATTGCGTTCCCTTCCAACTTTGTTGCAGCAGTTTGGGGAACGGCCTCTCCTGTTTCAGAATGATAATGCTGTATCTCTCTGTCCAGTCTGCTAAAGCTGCAGATGACTAGGCACTGAAATATTTGTCCAATTTCAATATTACTTGAGGGGGCAAAAGTCCAAAACCCTTCTGCAAGGCGGTTGCAGGTTTACTGGAAGTGGACTTTGCTGTCGCAGGGAGAATCAGTTCTCTTTCACTCGTCTCACTTCGAGCACCAGGAGGGTCCTTTTGGAATCACTTTTCTCGACTTGATGCTGAAGCATTCAGGGAGCGCACCAGCCCGACATCAGCCACGAGTTTCATTGTGTGATGGCCAAGGAGTCATGGAATTGATTTTTAAAATTTCCAATTTCTCATTTCAGCAAAACCAATAGTCACCAGCTACAACTTTCAACCCTTTAAATGTGTTTAAATTACATTGTTAATAATATACACTATAACTGAAGGTTAAGGGTGGTGATATTCTATATTTTTGTTATTGTCTACACATGCCATGAAAAGTCAGTTTGCCATGTCTTTCTGACTAACCTAACATCTGTGTGGTCAACGGTTCTTACTGAAGATCTCCATCTTTAGAAACAAATCACATAAAGGCTAAAGAATTTCCTAAAACAGCATTTTTAGCAAATGTTACTCATAAAGAGGAGTAAATTCCGACTGGGAGGGAGTGCTGCTTCTCACTCTGCCGATGTTTCACAGGCGAGATGTACGTGTCGGACAAATGTGGCAGCGATCAGGGTGGGGACGGCACGGAGCAGAAACCCTTCAAAACTCCCCTCAAGGTAAGCGCTGACGTAGCTTAAAGTGCCTGTGTTGCTTTCTTTAATTGTATTCAGACATGTGTTGTTTAAAATGCTTCCTGCGCCACGATTTATTGTTACTAGCGGAAATAGTATTTGGCATATTGTTGATATTGTTCCACTGGTTGATCAACATGTCTGCCAGCATCTAATTGTGTTTATGAACGAACCCTCACAGGCTCTGATGTTTGCTGGGAAGGAACCCTTCCCGACCATCTACGTAGAATCACAGAAGGAGGGAGAGGTTGGTTAAAAATATATATTTTTCTCATTTCTTAATTTTGACTTTAACCTTTGTCATCTACCATTATGTAATACATACACAGGAAATGATTCCACCTTGTTTGAGAAAAGATCCCCTCTTTATTGTTTTGAGTTTGTAGGTTTAAATCCAACCAGAGCTGCTGTGTCTGTTTTCACTTACTAGTATTACCCTCTTTCGTATTTCACTGTGTGCAGCTGCTGCAGTGTTTGACTGCAGCAAAAACCTGCAGATTCAGGTCATGACGCCGCTTGATGCAGTAGATGCACAATAGATCACCTGGAGTAAAGACAAAAAAAACCCTGTAATAATAAATGTCTGGATGAAGAAAGAAGAAGAAAATGTTGCTTTTGTTCAACATAAATTCACTCTATGTATATGTGTTTCCTGTCTTCCTCTTCCTCAGCGTTGGGCAGTGATCTCTAAGACGCAGATGAAGAACGCAAAGAAGGCCTTTAATCGTGAGCAGATAAAGTGTGATTCCAAAGAAAAGAAGGAGGTGTGTGTGTTCTCCTGCCGTTCGCTTCACATCAGCTCCCGCTGAACATAAAACAGATAGTTTGGTTTGTGTCATCAGTGAGTCATAAAAACTCTCTGTGCGGTGTTACAGTGTGTGTCATTCTAGTTGAGCTCTACATTCAAATCTCTGTGCGACCAAGAAGCAGATGTAGTGTCTTTTTTTCTTTTTTTTTTTAAATGTTGGCTCCATGTTTGTTGTGCAGGCAGAGGACAATGAGAGGAGAGAGAAGAACCTGGAAGAAGCCAAGAAGATCATCATTGAGAAGGACCCCAGCCTGCCTGAGCCTGAGACGGTCAGTCTGTCACATTCCATGTTGTCTCTGGGTTGGACGTTGGTGCAAGTAACCGCTAAAGACTTTTCATTTAATGATTTTTGTGGTAGCACTTTATTTTAACCTAATAGTTAGAATTTATAACCAGTATATAAGCACCTAATAAATAGTTTATATTGCACTATAACACAGATATAAAGACATGTTAAGTGTTTTTTCAACGTATTTGTCGTTAATCACAACTTCATATATAAAGCATTTGTAACAGTTCATGCTTGGTAACACAAAACAGTTGATCAATGTGTTTATGACTCAAGCATACATTATCATTGAATATGAGTACAACTATACTATATTATATTACCTTTTAACTGTTTATTCACCTGTTATGGATGCGTCAATGTCCTTATATGTGCTTACAACTACTTTATTGTGTGTTATAAATAATTTATTAAAGGCATAGTTTGACATTTTGGGAAATGCATTTATTAGCTTTCTGGCGGAGAGTTAGGTGTCTGATTGATTGCACTCTCATGTCATTTCAATATAAGGCCACAGCTAGCAGACAGTTAGCTTAGCTTAGCACGAAGACCGGAAACTGCTAGCCTCGTTCTGAAGGCAATAAAATCTGCATATTACCAGTCCTAAAGCTCACTAATTATACGTTACATCTTGTTTTATATGAAAACTGAAGTGTAAATATGGGAATTTGCTATTTTTTGGGGGGTGTTCCAGTGTTCATACACTGCTTATAATTGCTAAAAAAAAAAGGGGGGGGGGGGGGGGGAATAAAATAAAGTGTTACCATCTTGGGATTGTTTTTGACCTTCCTTTCAGGAACTGTGTGAGCAAAGAATAAGTAATGAAGATTACAAATCTGACCAGATGTTCAATGCCAACCTTCAGTACTCGACAGCTGTTGATACCCAACCCTTAATACAGCTGTGCCTTATTGTGCTGATGACCTAAAGATGAGGGTTGACTGTTTTTTGCAGGTCAAAATCCACCAATTGGAGGCCAAGAGAGGTCAGAGAGTCAAAGTGTTTGGATGGGTTCATCGCCTCAGGAGACAGGGTGAGGAGCCTGACCAATGAAAACGAAAATAAGTCTGCGTGTTGTACTTGTCGTTCATAAAGGTGTGGAGTCATGGAGTTGTTCACAGCAGAAAAGGAAACACTTGAAGTCAAAATGTCTCTTACTTTGAACTCGATTGACTGAAAGTTTGACTCGGTGTATTTCTTTCGGCAGGGAAGAACCTGATGTTCATCGTGCTGAGAGATGGAACCGGTTTCCTCCAGTGTGTCCTGTCTGATAAACTGGTACAACTTACAGCGAGTTACATCACCGGCCTTCATTCATATTATATAACGATTCAAGCAAAGACACGTCTTTCCTGTTCTTCAAGTGTGTATGTGTGGAGAGACAAAAACATTTGATACAGATATATTAGACGTATAGATACACAGATGCTGATTTTGTATATACATAAACTGCCTTACAACGTTCATGAAGTCACCACCACACTTGTCTCTGGTTGAGGATTAGTGAGCGACAAATATCTTACATCTTATAAGCTTCAAAACCTGCATCAAATGTACAAATCTTTAAATCAAAATAAGGCAAAATATAGCTTTTAATCAGAGCAATGTATTAAGCGACATGTTAACGGTCACACTTTGTTCTTCCCTCTGATGCCAACAAACACTGACTTGTTTTCTCCTTCCTGTCTTCAGTGCCAGTGCTACAATGGCTTGATGCTGTCCACGGAGAGTACTGTAGCTCTGTACGGGGCCGTCACTCCAGTTCCTGAGGGGAAACAGGTAAACACACCTGCTGCACACCAGTTAAAACATGCGGCACAACACGCTTACGTGTGCTGTAGCAACCCCGTGGCTGTAAGGACCACGTGCAATGTGTTTATAGACAGTCAAATATTCAGCTTAGATTTCCAGAGGCTCCTTAGTGTCAGTTTCAGCTTTAGTCGGTCATGGAAGCTAACCACAGAGATGCTTTCCCTGTGTGAAGTCTTTGTCCTGCAGATGCTCATACTATAAAAAGACGATTGGGACCCTGGTTATGCGTCTACACGGCCAGCATTCTCAGGGCGATATCTAGCTGGCAAATGAGGTTCCTCTAATCCCCGATTGTGGAAAACTGTTTTGTTTACATGACATTTAAGAAGTCAGATTATGACTAGTATTCGTCTGGTTTTCGCTGTTTGAGGGGAAACACAGACGGAACAGATGGGGGTGTCTTATTCCGCATAGCTGCGGTTCCACATTGTCCAATGTGAGGATTTGCTGCTTTTCCAGTATTGTAAATGGAATATCTTTGGGTTTTGGACTGTTGGTCAGAGAAAACAAGACATTTGAAGATGTCGCTTCTAAATTGAAGAAGGGTAGTTTCACCTTCAAGCCAGAAAATAGTCAAACAATAGAGAATAGGCAGAAAATTCATTGTTTAATTGGGGGAAAAAAGGCACATTAATTAATAATGAAAATGATTGTATGCAGTAGTACTGCAGGACGGATGCAGTATTAAAGCACGAAGAAGGTCCTCAGTGAGTCCTTGTCTCCCTCTCCCAGGCGCCCGGAGGCCACGAGCTGCACTGCGACTTCTGGGAGCTGATTGGCTTAGCTCCGGCAGGCGGGGCCGACAACCTGCTGAACGAGGAGTCGGACGTGGACGTCCAGCTGAACAACCGGCACATGCTGATCAGAGGAGAGAACGTCTCCAAGATCCTGCGAGTCCGATCCACCGTCACACAGTGCTTCAGGGACCACTTCTTCAGCCACGGATACTACGAGGTGAAGCGCACCGACTGAAGCGACGAAAGCTTCTCTTTTTGCTGTCAAGTGATTTTCAAATCTGTTTTTAACAAACCTTTTTTCTTTTTTTTTAGTAAACAGCAGTGCGCAAAACGTTGAGTTAGAATGCTTCTCACTTTTAGCCGGTCAGACTGTTGCTTTCACAGGTTGAAATGACAAACGCTATCAGCTTGAATTGGACCAACAAAAGGTGCCAGGTTGCTGAAAGTGGAAGTCTATGTTTCTTCACTTAAATACATAAAGGGCCCTCGTGGTGTGCAGCTTTTGCTTCTAACCCTCAGCTACCTGCTCTGAGTTCTCTGCAGCTGAGAAACATCTCCATCTCAAAAAGATATGAAGCCCATTACTGAAACGTTTGAGGCGGCAGGCTTTCCTTTTTTTTTTTTTTCTCTTGGTCAGCTACTGAGCTTGAGTTGGAAACCTATTTAATGTGCAAATGTCAGCACGTAGCCTTGGTTTGTAGTCTTAAGCTGATTGTCTTATCGAGTATCTTTTGAATGAGTGAACAGTAGGATTTGGCTTCAGTAAAATTTTATCAAATATGAATCCACTTCCAAATATACTTATCAAATCCAAATCCATTCAAATTCCTTTTAGGAGTAGGTTGGTTGATTTGCAGATACTTGTGGTTACCGTGGCAACACCGGGTGCGGTTTCATACTACAGCAAACACTCCTTGAGCAGCTGCTTTGTCAGAAATAAAACGGAAGCAGCTGGTGTATCCGTTTACAGTGCAGCCAAACAAACTCGTGTCGTTTTAATCAAGAAGTCGGTCCATAATTGCAGCAGCTGTTGTTTTTTTTAATGAGCGATCACGGCCAGTACATATACATTGGTCCTTCACTATAAAATCCACCTTGTGTTTTGCCAATTGAATGCTTTTAATGTGAAGCAGCAGCAGCATCAGGAAATGGCTTCCTATGATGGTTTTGCATGAGCATGAACTAAATACAGCTGCAGTAGAGTAAACAGTGAAGCTGATATCAAGGAGATAAAATTACAAACCTTAACGCTGGATTATGTTTGAAATCACTGCAGGAATGGCAGACCCCGCCACTAACAATGAGCTACTAGGTAGAGAGATAAATACTGAATATAAATGCAGTGAATAGCCGACTAAAAACAAGAAGCTAGCTGAATGTTTTATGTAAGTCAGCCTCAGAGTTGAACAAATCCAGTTATTTCACCAACCCTAGACTGTTGGACTACAGATACACGCAGGCCGTTGTGTTGCAGATCTGAGACCTGTGAGCTCAGGATTTAACCACTGTGTAACCGCTTTCTTTGTTGTTGTTTTTTCTTTCTGGGCGTAGATCACTCCTCCGACCCTGGTGCAGACTCAGGTGGAGGGCGGCTCCACGCTGTTTAACCTCAACTACTTTGGCGAGCAGGCGTACCTGACGCAGTCCTCCCAGCTCTACCTGGAGACCTGCATACCCGCCCTGGGCAACACCTTCTGCATCTCCCAGTCCTACCGGGCCGAGCAGTCCCGCACCCGCAGACACCTGTCCGAGTGAGTGCGCTCTTCCTACACATTAACAACACTCACGTACGCTCAAGTGTAAGAACTGCGAAGCCGTTTCATTCACGACAGCAACCGTCTCAGTCACTGACTCCAGCACAGATTTTGGTCACACACAAACATTTGTCCTGAAGCCACACAATTAGGGTAATTAACAGTGCCCTTTTTAAAAAAAAAACAAAAAAAAAAAAAAAGCACATACAGATAACTATTAAAGCAGGAAAAAGCAGAAAACACAAAGTTACAGACAGTGAAACACAACTGCTACATCTGTGTCCACATACTTGACCATATAACTTTTCACAGTCACGGTTTGCTGTAACTCTGGACAGTGATCATTACATCCCAGTAGATGTTTTTATTTTATTTTAATTCTTACAGAAAACGACTCCTCTTCATCTTATTTCCTGTAGCTTTAGCTCCTGGCTGTAATGGCACAATCCCAACCATGATTGGACCCTGCAGCATGCAATGTGCTCCGTCCGGTCAGTCAAGTTTCTGAGACAACAATGACAACATATGCGTGTCATTTTATACAGTAAGAATACATACACAAGTCTGTTTACAGGTCTTGGGGAGTACTGCATGTGTAAAAAAAGTTGTATAAAGCCTTTTGTGGCTCCACAGTGTGATAAATAAACATCGGTTGGGGCTGAAGACTACAAGTTTGAAATTAAAAAGAAGTGAGCTTACCAGACCTCTGTAGCCTGCTCCTCATCTCTGCTTGAGGCTACCACCTCGAGGCTACATTAGCTACGACTAGCATAACACACCTGAATCTTTGATCGTAACTGTTGGAGGTCGTGTTGCATTGTGGGTAACGTAGGCGACAGAAGAATGTGGAGAATAAAAAGAGATGATGTCTCTGTCTTCTGCTGCATTGATTTTTGCATATCGTCCAACGTTATAGGAGTGCAACGCTAAATCCGTAGCATACTCCTGTTGATGGGCCATTAGTACGCCCAGCTTCCGCAAAGCAGACCCCCACAATTACCCTCTAAAAGTCCTCAAACTGTATGCTTCACCTCGTCTCACCCCTGTCGATCTCCTGACACTGAGCCTGTAAGCCTCCTGCATTCTGACGATTTTCCCTCTGATTGATTATTCGCTTATTCTCCGTGTTCAGATACACTCACGTCGAGGCAGAGTGTCCCTTCATGTCGTTTGAGGATCTGCTGACCAGGCTGGAGGACCTGGTGTGTGACGTGGTGGACCGGGTGCTCAAATCCCCCGCTGCACAGCTGCTCTACGACATCAACCCCGTGCGTCACGTCTTTTTTTCATTATGTGGGAGTTACGTTGCACCACAGTTTGCACAGAACAGAACACTGGCCGTAATGTTGAGCAAAATCTCACCTCAAGGTCCATTTTGTAGCTGTGATCTTCACAAGCGCATGGAGTTGATATTTTAGACTACATGGTAATTTGATAGTAATGTCGGTGTTGTTTACCCCCCCCCCAGAACTTCAAACCCCCCAAGAGGCCATTCAAGAGGATGAACTACACTGAAGCCATCGAGTGGCTCAGAGAGCACGACATCAAGAAGGACGACGGCTCCTTCTACGAGTTTGGAGAGGTGAACACTGAACGCAACACACACATTTCAGAATATCTTAACCACGCACATCTTTCCCCAAATGAGTCAACAGAGCTCTCATCATGACTCACAACTTTCAGTAGCCCAGAATTCACTTTGGTACTCAAGCTATTTAGTGTTATACGTCCATGAAGTTGGGGGACTCGCTAGGGACAGATGAATAAAAGAATGGTCAAAGTCAAAGTAGCAGGGGCTGGGATATCCTGACTTTAAGTCTCTTGCATGGATCCTACATTTCCCATAATTCAACTCGAAAGCATCTTTTCGTTGGACCCTGCCTGCCTCGTAAAAGCCTTCACCTTTCAAACTCCACTCCTCCAGTGTGTAACACGGGCTTTTTGTGTATAAATGTGTTGTCTCAGGGGCCAACGCTGATGACATCACTATGACATCACCAGGGTTATTTTCCCAGAGCCATGGAAGACATTATACAACTGTTTTCACAGGCTGAGAAGCACGATAGTTTGTGCTGTTCTCAGTCTGAAGTTCAACCGTGGTCTTTGTTGAACGCCTGTGCAGCTGCAGGTCGACTGTCGGGTCCAGTCCGTAACCAAGCTCTCAGCTTACCTGCAGTTTTCAGACTCGCCTGTAGAGGGCGGGGCTGTCCTTCCTGTCAACTGGGTCTCCAATATGTGTCAGAAACATGTGACGCCATCCCGCTTCGTTCTGTGCTCATGGAGCTCAAGATGTTTGTGTCACCACATTCATTCCAACACTGAATTGTAAATAAAGTGTTCACTCTGCAATAACATGCTTGAAGAAATTATAACGGAAGCTTACTTATAAACTTGACTTTAGGTTTTGACTTTTTATTAGTGAAATCCCCTCCCCCTGCTTTTTTAATTTTTGTGGCCTCAGCTTGATATTTAACTGTGTGCTGTGTGTCTCACCCTCAGGACATCCCCGAGGCTCCAGAGAGGTTGATGACAGACGCCATCAACGAGACCATCCTGCTCTGCCGTTTCCCGGCTGAGATCAAATCCTTCTACATGCAGCGCTGCGCCGAGGACAAACGCCTCACTGAGTCGGTACGAGCCTCGGAGATCCAGCTTGAACCTAGTTGAACTTTGGGCACAAACTTTGGCACTTTCCCGGGTCGTGGTACTAATTTCCCAAAATGTCTTGTTGACGCCTTCCCATGCAAAGAACTGAATCTCACCCATGGGTGGGCGATATGAATAATGTGCTAGAGGACGAGTGACGACATCACCCAAGTAATTACAGTTCGTCCTGAGGGAAACATGAATGTATGAACCAAATTTCATTTATCAAATAGTTGTTTGAGACATTTCACTCAAAACCACAACAGTTAATATATAAAATATCCAGATTAGATTGTCCTAATTTTGGCTAATCTTCATCTAACTTCAGTAAATGGCTAAATGGCAACAAGGCTATAAACTGTACAGCAGCATCTCTGGAACAGTGACCCTTAGAGCTGACGTGTGGACCCAAGATGGGTGAACGTCTCGTCTGGTGTGTGCACTGCAGGTCGACGTGTTGATGCCAAATGTCGGCGAGATCGTCGGAGGCTCGATGCGTATCTGGGACGCCGAGGAGCTGCTGGAGGGCTACGAGAGGGAGGGGATCGACCCGACCCCGTACTACTGGTACACTGACCAGGTAACAGAAATCTGAGTGCTTCTTTTTTTGCTTTAGTTTGGCCCAGAAAGGAATAACATTTCATTGAGTTGCATTAGAGCTGAAAGCCCTGCTGACCTGTCGGTTGTCCACGTCTGTTGTCCACGTCTGCTGTCCAGTAGTGTCGTGGGCACTAGTCATGGTGCGTATTAACAGGCTGCTGTGTGTGTGTGTGTGTGTGTGTTTCAGAGGAAGTACGGCACGTGTCCTCACGGCGGTTACGGTCTGGGTCTGGAGCGTTTCCTCACCTGGCTGCTGAACAGACATCACATCAGAGACGTCTGTCTGTACCCGCGATTCATCCAGCGCTGCCGGCCCTGAACACACACACACACACACCCCCACCCACACACCCACACTCGCACGCATATTCCGTAAGTATATCTGGACCTGGCAGCGCTCCGTGAGCCATAAAATGTGTCGCTACAATATTAAATCAAATAGCCAGGAATTCTATGTTTTTGTCCCGTCAGCTCTCATTTTCTGTATCCAACCTCAGTTCTGAAGAGTTAAATCTTTACGGTGAACCCCCCACCCCACCCCACTTCACTGCTTCCTCCTTGTTTGTTCTGACTTGAAACCTGAATATGATCATTTCTGCCTCTGCAGCTCATTGGATGATTATTCGGCCAGTAACAAATACTGCAGTTTCCATGTGATTGAATGTCAGCAAGTGTGTGTAAAAAGTTTCCAAATGTGGTCTCGAATGATGCTAAATAATAGCTTAGTCCACCTTAAATTCATTTTTTTTTCTTTGATGTGAAAACGACAATGTAAAAACAGTAATACTACTGCAGCGCTGGCGCACACACACACACACACACACACACACACACTGTGCTGAGCTGAGCTGAGCTGAGCTGAGCTGGGTCTGGAAATCAAAGGAGGAAACCAGTGTGCGCCAGCCTGTCCATCAGATGATCGTCATTGGTGGTTTCAAAATGCCTTGTGGTCTCATCGTGCTCGTTCTGCCTCTTCTTCGTTCTGCAAATACTCCTCGACTCAATAAACTGCACTTAAATAAAATGGGACTCAAACTGATGGTTGTGTGAGGGTTTTTCTTCAGGCTTTTCCTTTTCAGGCCTCGTCTTTGAATGGTGGTTAACGCCAAAACGTATTGAATTTTATAACCTACTTTAATGTTTGTTTGTTTTTTTTCATCTTAAGGCAAACTAAGTTCATTTATCTAGCACCTGTCACATATATAGAGGCATTCGAAGTGCTTAACAAAGGGCCTAAAACATGTAAAAGAAAATTATCATTTTAAATACAATTTAAAACAATACAATGAAATAAAACAGACAACAGGCCAAATCCTAGTTATGGAAATATAGCACATAATTTTGACATCTTATCTCATAAAAAGTTATTTTTGATAAACGTTTTCCTAAATCATGCTAGCATGATTAGCATTCGCCTTTGAGAACAAACGAGGCTTCACAGCCAGCTGTTAGCTTGCGGCTGATCGCGCGTCGGCATTACTAGAATGCCGCACAAGCATCGACCAATCAGCAGCTGAGAGCTGAAACGAGCTAAGCTGCGGCTCCTCTAGTGGCCACTAGGTGCTGCTGTTTGTTTACATGCAGTTCCTGGTTCCTCCTCGGCTTTCCGCTTGATCCTCACAAAGTGATTTTTGGAAGGAAGAAGGAAACGCAGCTTCAGTCCTCCATTCCAGAAAAACTGGTCTCACTCCAAAACAAAAAAAAAAACCTGCTCAAAGAAATGCTCAGCAGGAAGTCAGATGGTTCCTGTTCACAAGGTGGACTGTCTCCTTGCTGGTGCTGCTGTCCTGCTTATCAACACCATATGGTTGATTTTAAATTTTTCTTATTAGTGTCAGCAGTGTTGTCAAATCTCCGTGAGCCTTTGAAATGCAAGCTAACTAATCTTCTGCATTCTGATGTGCGTCTCGGGTGTGGGCGTGGCCGGCACGAGCGGGGACGGGGGTTATCTTTTAGACAACGTAGACGTGACGCCATACGAGGATAAAAGCCCTGCGTCAAGCACACCGGAGTGAGCGAGCTTCAGACCGGAAATAAGGCTAAATTGTCTCCACAATAAAATATTTATGAAGTCAAGTATGTGGAGGGGGGGATACTATTGTAACGCAGTAAGTGCATTACTACGTATAACCCACTTTTGAATACACTTTCAGTCCAGTAACAGTAAGATTGGACATATACAGATATATTTCAGAACTAATTGTTATTTTTGCTTAACAAATGTTTTTTGTTTTTTTGGTGGACACATTTCTAAATACTTTCTATGTGGATCCTTACATCACAATTGAAATTAAAACGCTTCTCTGTATATTTTTCCTCTATTTTACATTTGTCATTGTCCTCTATTTATTGTTATGTTTAGCGTTTTACTCGTGAAATGTTTCGCCGAGATCTTTTTTCTTGTTTTTCTTTATTGAAACAGATAACAGAGAACATATTTAAAAAAAAAAAAAAACGAATTTCAACGGTGACATCAAACTGCAGGAATATTTACGAATCTAAATAAGAAATGACAACTGAAAATAGGAAATAACTAAGTCCCTATAAAACATAAATAACACGAATTACGGGATTACAATAGATCCCAATCTTATTGAAAAGGTTGCGTCATCCCACGTTGTCGTCGATTGCTTTATTTTGAAATCGCAAACCGGACGTTTGTACGTTATCGTAACCAGACTTGCCCGGAGACTTCACAGCCAGCCGGTGGACGCTGAAGGAATCTGGCTGACACATCGGGCTGACCGACGAGTCGCTCAGTGAGGGGAAATACGCGCGGATCCAGCCGTCATTTGAGCCGGAGCAGAGACTTTTTATCGGCAGCAAAAAAAAAAAACAGGAAACTACCATGATGGCAGTCCTGGGCAGCGCCGGTCGCCTGATCCAACGTGAGTGTGACTGTGCAAGCTAGAGTTGAGTTGTCCCGATTAAAGCAGCGCTCGGACAGCTTCAAGTTTCACGATTTCCCCCCGAGTGCACTGCCACAGCGTGGACTGTGTCGCTGCGTGTTTGCTGCAATTTAAAGGCAGTTGCGAGCTGCGGGGCGCCGCTGCTGGGTCCGGCGCATTGTAAACTCAGCCACACGCCTCTGACATTGGCATCATCGTTTCGTAAACGCGGTGTTAAGCTAGCGCGTTTACGGGAGTACGGCTTCCTTTCAGGACTTTCACAATGTAACCGCGGCTGTAATTTAAAAGCGAAATTCCCTTGTGTTGTTGACTTTTACAGCATCGGCGTGTTGTTATTCTTACTCTAACGACTCTGGCGTTGTGCTCCTTGTCCACGTTTGCCATTTGGTTCGTTCAAAAGCCTCACACTCGCTGAAAGGTGACCGTTGGTTTGCTTTTATTTTCCAGACAAATGGCGGTGTTTCCGTAGCCGGCCAGTCGCTAACTCCCGTCGTTTTGACGCAGCCCAACATTACTGTAGGTTACTCTTTAATGTTAATGTTACATAATGGACTTATCCCGTACTTATACTGCATTTAGTAACAGCCGGGGTATCCGTAAATACAACAAGTACCCGTACGTTGACGGTGCATAAGTTCGCGGCGAAGAAGGAAGAACTTAACATTCACGCGGAGTTACACAATTCCAACGTTGTGAACTTGCATAATCGCAGCAGGCCTCCTGGCGACTGTTCAGGGTACTGCAGCCTGGGTTATGAAAGTAAAGCGGGCTGTATACACTGTGCCAGACTTGCTCTATTATGTATTTACATAAATCAGGAAGTATTGGTTTCTGTGTGTCCTGTGCAGCTTCTAGCACAAGTCTTTGTCATTTTACACACTGTTTGTAATGGCAGTGGTGTGTTTAGGGGCACTTTCGTGTGACCTGATGTAAGAGGTCATTATAGAGCCAGGAGCACATTATTTTACTTCTGTACAAACTCGTGTTTATTGGTCGAATATTGTTCAAAGTCACACATAACTTGGTGTTGAATTCTGGTGGAGAGCCCAAAGATGCCAAAATGTATCAGCTTGAATTTTGGTTAAAAAAAAAGAAAAAAAAAAGGTGAAAAAGTCAAATATATTTTCATATTTTCATGAAGTGGTGCAGCCCACTTTGATGATTAATGCTGTGTCCCAAACCCAGACTACACACTAATTATAAGAAGGGTGTGTTCATGCCAGAAAAGTGTCAAAAAAACCAAAGTATAGTCAAAACAGTCCCACAATGCAATGCACAAGGGAAATGAAGTCGCTGCTCACAGTTGGAAAAGGTCAAAACATAATGATGGGTGGTTGGTCAGAAAGCTCCAGGTTCACCACTAACTGCGTAGCACGCACTAAACACAACGTGCAGTTGAGGCTGATGGGGAAAATCATCAGTTTTGCAGGTATTCAGTCTGAAACTTAAGTATTGGACAAGTTGAAATTTTGACCTGATGGAGGCTCTAGATAATACATCAGGGGGCCATCCAAGGTTTTACAGTGCATCCCGTGGGGACCATGACATGTTGCACAGACATTCAATATGTCAATCTGTATCAAAGTGGTGACAAACTTCCTTTCTTCTGTAGTTGCCAGGAACAGTGTCAGTCTGAGTGTAAGGAGACGCTCCACTGCTGCTGCGTTAGCCCAGACTGTGCCTCCAGAAACACAGGAGAACAGGTGACATACACACACACACACACGCATCACAGCCTGACGCAGCAAGCTAACGTTAGTGGTTTGAGCTAACGTTCATTTCATAGGCTCACTGGGTTAGCCAACTTGCTAGCTGTTTCCAGTAGGACCTAGAGCTTTTAAGCTAAGCTGAAAACATTCATATGGTGTCTTTGAAACTGGTTGATAGCCCAACACAGAATAAACTACATCTAAACTATATCGTAGCAGAAATATCAACATTCTACGCACAGCGTTTTGCGTTAGCATAATGATCAAGGCATTAGCAATCAGTTACATCATCAAGAAGCTCAACATATTTTTACAGGCAGAGACATGACGCATTGATGATGAACCTCTTGTGCCTGCAGGAAACCCAAGACCGGCATCTTGATGCTGAACATGGGAGGACCCGAGAAACTGGAAGACGTTCATGACTTCCTACTGCGGCTCTTCATGGACACAGACCTGATGAAACTCCCTGTACAGAAGTATGCACCGTGGACACTCATATACACACACACACACACACACACACACACACACACACACACAGTCTTGTACTTCTAGACTTGTGAGGACCTTCATTGACATTATGTATTCCCTAGCCCCTCACCCTAACCTTCACCATCACAACCAAATGCCTGACCTCAACCTTTACCCTAAACCTAATTCTAACCTGAACCTTAAAGCCAAGTCTGAACCCACAAACAGCCCTTTGAAGATCTTTCCAAAAGAACGGTCCTCACTTTCCGAAGATGTCCTCGCTCCCAAGGTTTAAAACTCAAATTGGTTCTCACAAAGGTAGCTGTACAGGTACACACACACACACACACACACACACAGCGCCACTTATATTGTCTTTTCGGAGTAGAAGCAGATTTTTACTGAAACTTTAATGTTTCATGGCAAAAGATCACAGTTGTCAGTAGTTAGTCAATGAATATAAAGTGTAACATTAATTTAGTGTCTATTTGTTTGGGGATACAAACCCAGGGAGTTGCTAAAAATATAATTGCAAATAAAGTGTGGCAAGCACAGATTGACCCCTTCTGCAAACCAGGAGATACACACACACACACACACACACACACACACATATACACACACTGAAGAACACAAATGGGGAAGGTTGTTGGCACTCTGCTGCGTCTCTGTCTGTTTCATAATAACTGACGGTGAACCAACAAAGTGCTTCTTGTTGCTCGTGTAACTCTTTGGCTATTCATTGGCACGTGTTATGAACAACACTGATCCTTGTAAAAGAAATTGTTACCCACCGCCGTTTGGTTTGTCCTCCTTCTTGTGACCCAACATCACAGGTTCTGGCTTTTTTTTCCCCTGATGAGAAAGAATCTAGTATTTCAGCAGAACGTTCTCACACCTTCTTAATTACCTCGTGACCCCTGACCAGTCTTTGGTTGACTGAATCAAAGAATTATGAGCCATTTTATCGTGACTCACATGATGTTTTGTTTTGTTTTTTTACTTTCCTGATGTTACAGGATGTGCTTTGTGTGCAGTTCCTGTCTGTGGTTGAAACTGGCGGTACGAACGGGTTCTTTTGGTCTCGCAGTCCTGCCGGTCAGGACTTGTGAAATATCATGTCACACATTTGATGGATTGCTACGACACTGGGTGCAGGCGTTCATGTCCCCCTCGGGATGAATTGTAATGTACTGTCCTTTCATCCAGCGCCATCAACGGGTTAAAATGTTCATTTGTCCGGTACTTTGGTTGTAGAAAGAAATTTAGGGACTCTGTTACGCAATCAAGGAGAGAATCTCATTGCCTTGTAGGTTCAGTAATGAGCTCTCGGTGCTGAGTCGAACCAACAGCTGGTTCTGCTGTCTGCTAACAGCTAACAGCTTTTTGAATACTTGGATGGAGAATTTAGATACAACACTACCTCAACAACCATTGGTTGGTTGGAGTACGAAGGAATTTGGTACAGCCGTTCGTGGTGCCCAGAGGATGAATCCTGCTGACTCTGGTGATCCCCTGACTTGCGATCTGGCACCACCGACAGGTTGAAATTTCCACTCGTCCAACAAAACAAATCCCAGAATCCCTGTCGGCGTCAGTTGTTCTTTGAGCATGACGCCGTTGAGCTCAAAAACTAGATGCTATGCATGTTAACTTTAATAACACGCCAAATGTTTTATGCTCAATGCCTTCTCATATGATAACGTATTATTAGCAATGCAAACAGCCGTGGCTACCAGGTGGCTATAGACTCCTCTAGTCTTGTATGCTTTGTACGGGCTCGGTGCCGTGTATGCTTTCTGGCTTTTGCTGTAGTTCATCTACTCATCCATGTCCCAGACAAAACCCTGCACAGTTTTACCAAATCAAATATTCCATTTTTATAAAACTTGAAATCTCAAAATGACACCAGTCCAAGAAGAATTTCAATTTGTCTTTTGCTTTTGGTGTTTTTATGTCTCTATTAATCTACTGTGATGGAAGTCGATGAGTTATTATTGCACTGTGATGTAGTCTGCGAGCGTTGCAGCCGTAACTCCTCAATCTGCCCTTTGCTCTGCAGTAAGCTCGGTCCGTTCATCGCCAAGCGGCGCACGCCGAAGATCCAGGAGCAGTACAGTAAGATCGGAGGGGGCTCGCCCATCAAACACTGGACCTCCATGCAGGGGGAGGGCATGGTGAAGCTGCTGGACGAGATGAGCCCCGACACAGGTGAGGCGGTCCCGGGGAGCATCTGCCAAGAGCGCTCGCTCCTTCTAAAATCAGTCAGTTTAAATGGAGACTTTGAGTCTCCTGTAGGCTGTAGGAAGTCCTGGTTGAGAGAGGGTGCTTTTAACAGAGTCACTGTGTTCCCCACTGGTGCACTCGCTTGTGTGTGTGTGTGTGTGTGTGTGTGTGTGTGTGTGTGTGTGTGTGTGTGTGTGTGTGTGTGTGTGTGTGTGGAGCGGAGATAATGACACAGCGAAGGAGTGTCTCTTCACACGCCTGCAACACACCTCACTGATAACAACACAAACAGCGGTCTGAAACTGCCCATATCTAGTGGTTTAGAAACCTGATTCAGGAGGAGGAGTGCCGGTTTAACACATTGACAATAATCTCCACAATACCCCCCCCCCCCCTATATGTTACTGACTGTATTCATTTGAGTCCTCAGATATTTTCAATGATTATGCAAAAGCAAGATTTGTGCAACGTCTCTCTCGTCTCTGGCTTCAGCTCCTCACAAGTTCTACATCGGTTTCCGGTACGTTCACCCGCTGACGGAGGAAGCCATCGAGGAGATGGAGAAAGACGGAGTGGAGAGGGCTGTGGCCTTCACGCAGTATCCTCAGTACAGCTGCTCCACCACAGGTGACAGCCACGCCACAGACACACAGATCCAGGAAATTAAACAAATGAACACATAAGATTAAAAAGGCATCCTCAGTGCTGCTGTTTTACAGTAGCAACACTAGACGCTAATTTCACGCACTACGTATGTTCAGAAGTAATTTACACCTTCTCCAAAGATCACATATGTAGAATAAAATGGGGAAAAACTGATAAGAGGAAAGATTATTAGATAAAAAAAGAAAGAAAGACGTTTGTAGCCGTTAGTGTCACCACACCCAGAGTGCTGTCCAGCCTGCTACCCTCTGATAAATACACTCCCATCCACGCAACAGCACCCGGCCGTGACCGGTTGGGCTGCTTGGCTCAATCAATCACCTGAGCTGAATCCGACAGGTCCTGGCCCCTCTCAGCCTCTGTAGTTTCTAAATGACGGTTTGAGCGCAGTAGCGCGGCTAAGGCGGCGACACGAGCGCTTTTCGGCAAGAGGCCAAACCTTTCATCAGGGCGAGTGTTGGACAAAAGGGAACCTCAGACCTTTTCAGCGGCATCGAACGGAACGCGCCTGTGCTTTTTCACGCGCGTCCACGTGGGGAATGTAGTCCCCAATGTCTAAATATACAGGAAGCCCGGAGGCTAAATCATGTAGAAGTGGGTGAAAATTCTTGTGGGCGTCCTGTGACGATATTAAAATGGAAATGGGGAAGCTGTTTGACATTTCGTTTTCAAAGTTGTGCCCACGCTGTGCAGCGAACAGTATTCAAAGTCAATCAGATTGTCACTCAAATGACACGTACATGTGTGGACAATTGTAATGCTGTTGTGGCATTACATTTTCATTTCATTATGATTTTTAATGTAGTCCTCTGTAGGCTTCCATAGTAGACGGATCGTGCATTATGTTGCAAAGACAGTATCAGATGTAATGTCTCTTTTTGACCTGTTTTCTGACCTTTGGAAAAGAAACGACGCTCCTTCCTTTTCTTCTGGCATTGATTTCCCCTCTTTGACGACTCAAACAGTCGTGCCGTCGAGCAAGGCACTCGCAGCCCTCCAGTGGAGCTGCTCCGGGGTCAGCCCGTGGTTGTACTGGCACATCTTTTTGATATTGATGTGTTTGTTGTTGTGTCCACAGGCAGCAGTCTGAACGCCATCTACCGTTACTACAGCAACAGGGGCGACAGGCCAAAAATGAGCTGGAGTGTCATCGACCGCTGGCCCACACACCCTCTGCTGGTGGAGGTTAGACACACACACACACACACACACACACACACACTTACACACAGTAAAATAAAACCAAAGTGCCTGTCAGGCTCCTCTTCCTCTCAGAGAGAACAAAATGAAAATGAATTGACGAGGGCAAGAAGTCTTCCTAGCTACTAATGAGCTAAAAGTGGCCGCGGTTTGGTAATCATGACAACTAACAAGCCTGGCTGTATTTTTAGACCTCATCGCGTTGTTTCCATGGTGGGAAGCAGGGGCTGGTCAGAAACGTTTTTGTTGAGGAAAAATTTAAATAAAACTGAATATCTGAAAAAAAAAAAATGCATGAAATACAACAAATGTTTAGTCTGTGTGTGTGTGTGTGTGTGTGTGTGTGTGTGTGTGTGCGCAGTGTTTTGCAGAACACATCGGTAACGAGCTGCTGAAGTTTCCCGAAGAGAAGAGAGACGACGTCGTCATTCTGTTCTCGGCACACTCTCTCCCCATGGCTGTAAGTACCGTGAAGTACTCGTGCCGATACTGCTGGTACTACTGATGGTAACACAAGTACTGCTGCCTGCTTGCTTTAGATTGCGATCCTGATGATCCAGGAGCATGCTCCCCGGTTCGGTGGTTATACCACCGGTGGAGCTGCTGGTAACGACACCAGTTAGCAGTAGGCATGGGTATCATTAGGATTTTACTGATACTTCTAGGCTTATCCCTGCTGTCAGCACAAGATCCGAATTTACAGCAATGTGAAGGGATTCGCTGGACGCACTGCAGTAGTTTACACCCGAGCCGTGCTTTCCCCAGTAAAGAACCGACCTTCGAATGGCAGGTCGTCACCATTCAGGACCAGGTTTGGGGACGGTGACTTTTTATTTTTGGCGTTGAAAAAAATCGAATCTGGCATTGAAAACGAAACCTGACCTGAAAAAGTTCCACTGAAATAGACGCCACACTCATGATATATAGTATTGTACCACGGATCAATACTTATAATGTACGGTATTGATTCGTGGTACTGAATGAGTAAATATATCTGATACTATTGAAACTGATGCTAAAGATAGTACTAGTGCTACTGGTACTGGTACTGCTACCGCTGCTACTGCTACCACTGCCTCTGCTGCTTCTTCTATCCCTTCTGTTACCTCTACTTGCCAAACTGCCATTGATACTGTTACTTACAACTAGTAGTACTGCTGACAGTGCTACTGCTGTGTACCCTGTGTACCCTGTGCAGGTTGTAAACAGAGGTGACCCATACCCCCAGGAAGTGGGAGCCACAGTTCAGAGAGTCATGGAGAGACTGGGACACTGTAACCCTTACAGACTGGTGTGGCAGTCCAGGGTGAGTAGAGAGACACACACACACACACACACACACACACACACACACACACGGTCATGTCAGTGTTATAAATACACCAGTGATCATCTAGTGCTTGTCTGGTGACACTTAATAATCCAGCCTGGGATTTACAGTGTCACCTCATTGTATCAATTGGCTACCAATAAAATACTTACCAGCTCTTACTGGTACTTAAATGTAATTATGGTGGAGGACTTCAGTTTTTTTCCCCAGTACCGGACCCCGTGGGTACCCAATATTTACATAAACTACATTTAAACCTGCTATTACTGATTTTTAGACCACCTCGGGGGCATCAGAAACAAGCTGTGAACACAACAATGACATATTGTCACCTTTTAAGTTGATGTGGGGGAATTAGAAAACAGTTGTTTATTTACACATCCAGCAGTTACATAGCAACCATTACCATTCATTTGATGAGTGTAAGTCCGATATTCACTCTCTTTATGCTCCACTATGTTCACCAGCCAGTCGCTAACTGCGTCTGCCTGCTGTTTGGTGCTGAGCAGGCAGCGTACGGTGGGGGTTATAAGAGTGGTGAGAGTGAACCAAAACAGCAACAACGAGCTGAAAGTCACTAGAAAGCTCCGGAAAGATTCAGGTGATCTTTCTCTGTAGGTTCATCAATACCTTTCGTTGTCATTTGATGCATTCTTATTATGAAAAATATTGATTATGGCCTCTTAAAGTACCAGTAGGAGCCAGTAAGTATTGCATTGGTACCTGAGTCATTCAACAGAATGACACTGTAAAGTGAGGACTATAATAACGTGTTGTAGTATGTATGTATAACTATGTTACTACAATTAAATATATATATATATAACTGTACACTGTACATGTTCCTGTTTGCTATCGCAGAATGTTAAAAATGTTTTCGCCACAAGATGGAGCCACTCGCCTGTGTAATACTGCAGGGGCCTCCGAGCTCTCAGTCCTCGGGTCACTGACAGTGGCTGACACGTTGGCCCGAGTTCACACATCACACGAATTGTTCTGGCAGCCAGTTAGCTGTCGCGGCGTAAGAGGACTGGGGGAAGCGTTGCTGGCTTCCACGTCAGACGGGAAATAAACCAGACGCGTGTGTGGGAATACTCATTCGGAACGCACACAACAGCGTGATATAACACCAGGCACGTGAGATGGAACTCCTGCGTGAAAAATTACACATTTCCAGTGACGTTCTTTTATAGGGCGGTCTTGTTAAATGAAGGTGTGAATTGTGAGAATACCTGAACAGTCTTGTTAAATCAAGCTTGGGTGGGTGCTTTGCAGTCCGAAGAGTTTTGAGTCCTTAAGTCCTGCTCGTATCCAAGTCAAGACACCGATTACAATAAGAATTGGACACAAAAAACACGCTGATGACTGAGCCATTCTAGGAGCCTTAACAGCATTGGGGCAAAAATTGTAAAGTTTGTCCTGAAAGTAGCAGTGTAAAGTAAAAAGGGTCCATCTTCTGGGGACCATGCAGATCTACAGGAATTACGGTGGAAATCTGAGCAGTAGTTGTCGAGTTGTTGGTCCGCATCAAAGGGCTGGACCAGATTGACGAACTGCACGAACCACACACACACACACACACACACAACAGAATCAAACTGTCGTCATGTCTTGTGTCTTCGGCCGTTCCAGGTGGGGCCCATGCCGTGGCTCGGCCCCCAGACGGACGAGGTGATCAAAGGCCTGTGTGAACGAGGGAAGAAGAACATCCTGATGGTGCCCATCGCCTTCACCTCGGACCACATAGAGACTTTACACGAGCTAGACATCGAGTACGGACAGGTGCTGGGGGAGGAGGTAAGGAAGCTCCAGTTTCACGGACAAATGAACCGCTGCAAGGGCTGACGTGAACCCTATTGATATATATGTGCAGGAAGTTTAGACCAGGCCAGAGTAGCTCAACTATGATCCAAAGAACAGCAAAGTGGAGGCGAATGAATGAGGGCAGCAGTTGTGTTAAAGAGAAACTCAGGAGCGGTTCAGTATGTTCAGTATGACGTGACGCTGCCATCTGGAAATGAGGGAAGACCAGAACAATCAGCAGACAGTGAGGTTGTTTCATTAAAAAGGTTGCTGCTCAGTAGCCGACGCTCAAAACTCAGACGTTGGAGCGACATTGAATGCACCATCAGGGAGAGTTTTAAGAAACGTTTTTTAAACATATTACAACACGATTTTACACACCATTTTTATGGTTTGGCTCAACATTGATGGTGGTGGATTAGTGACCACCAATCAATGTGACTAGTGCTACAAAGACGCACACACACACACACACACACACACACACACACACACACACACACACACACACACAACTGTTTGTACTTCTATACTTGATATGACATGATTCTTAATTAAGTTGCAAGCTTTGACCTATAAAATGTCCTGACATTCCAAACACGTCCTCGCTGGCCTCATAAAGACAAAAGTACCAGACGACACTCGCACACACACACACACACACACACACACACACACCGACCGTCTGGACCACTTCAGTGTGTCTGCAGTCGAGAGGAGTTTCACTCTTAAATGAAACCTGCTGTCCAAAATAATTGGAAACTCAGAACAAAGTCCTTCACTGACAAAATGAAAACACTTTTTTTTTTTCTCACTCCACATGTACGCCGCCTTGAATGTTGCACTTGATTTCATTTTAAATTCTAAATGAAGTGTCCCGGTCTCCGGTGAGCTCTGCACGCCTCACCTGTTTTTCTGTCTTTCGGTCTTCAGTGTGGGGTGGAGAACATCAGGAGAGCAGAGTCGCTGAACGGGAACCCTCTCTTTATGAAGGTAGGGTACACACACACACACACACACACACACACACACACACAAAGCAGACTCATGTCTACAAACGGCAGGCGACGATCAAATCATTTAGACAGAACAAGTTCAACAGTGTCGATAAAGGAGCACGTCTGCATTTTTACAAGCCAGAGAGCCGGATGTAGATGTAAAAAGTGAGCGAGGAGACGGGGGAGACGGTAGAAGACGCACAGAACAGGGCTCTAATGATAGAAAAGGAGACGGCAGCAGAAGGTTCTGTGAACAACTCCAGGCATGAGATGGTCAATAAATGGATTTCTCCTTCCTTCCTTCCTTCCTTCCTTCCTTCCTTCCTCCTCCTTTCTCTCCCTCGTCTCCTTTCTTCCTTCAATTCCTCCTTCCTTTCCCATCCTACCTCCCTCCTCCTCCCCCCTTCTTTATCCTCAACCCTGCAACCTTTCTCACAACAGGCAACTCCTCCTGTGTGTGTGTGTGTGTGTGTGTGAGAGAGAGAGCTGGGTTTATTAAAGGAAGGGGGCAGATCAATGGGAACCTTTAGAGCTGACTACAGTAGAACTGAACCACCCGGCTGGCTGGTTAAACCTGCCGTGCTCAGAGACCCCTCACCAAGTCTCTGAGTGTGTGTGTGTGTGTGTGTGTGTGTGTGTGTGTGTGTGTAAATCAATATCCAGAGGATGATTAGTTGGTAGTTACTGAAGGATGGTTTCCTTGGCGTAGTTTTTAGTTTCTCAGCGAGCTGCAGCAGCCCGTGGAAAGTAAAGAAAAACACATTCATCAGAATTTGTGCTGACAAATCCGCCCTGAAATGACTGTCCTGTACGATCAGTTTGCTTACGTCACTTTACCCTTGAGCTGCTACTTCCATCCCCTCATCGCCTCTCATCTTGCATATCATGTTTAAGATAACGCGTGTTTAAAAAGCCAAAACCTCCCACGTTTTTTACCCTGAATTACCTGTGCTCTAACAGCTCGCGCAATTCAATAAAACTTGTTTCAGCACGTTTGCTCAATCCGTACCAAAACTTTTTTTTTTTTGGTTTTGGCCGGCGCTGTGACTTCCAGAAAGTCACTGGACAGAGCTGCTAGCTGTTTTCCCTGTTTCCGGTCCAAACGCTAAGCTAAGCTAACTGGCTCCTGGCTGTAGCGTCACAGACGTAAAGAGTGGGGTCCAAACGTCAGACTATTCCTTAAACACAGGTGCTGTTTTTATCCACTCACTATTTCCACTTGCTGCAGATATTTCAAATTAAAAGTCTCCCAGCCATCTGAGGGATCACGGCCCCTTGAGCCACTGGAAGGCCATAAAGAGCCCTGCGGAGTTTCCTTGTAAACAAGCAAAAAGTTGTGTTCAGTCTTGAATGTCTTAACGCCATGAGTGCATGTCCTTCCTCGTAAAACGCGGTTGAACGCTGCATAGCTTGCACCCATGTTTACCAGCAAGCAGTGTTCTCATTTCCTGCCTTTTGCGGGTGCGTTTCCGCCTCCTGTAGACCGGTGGAATAGTGTGACGCCACTGACATGCGCGCGTGATATCGTCCTTGTCCGTGTGCACGAGACAAACAAAATGGGGGCGGTGGGTGGAAAATCAGCAAAGAAGAACCGATAAATAATAAGAAGTGTTAAGTGAATAAAAACAGCATTTGTGTGGTCATTAGTGAGAGTGGCAAGAAGAAAAAAGGGCACGAGGGTGGTGACGCACCAGCTTTTACCTGAAGGAACGAATTGTCTGACAGACAGAAACAAGCGAGCAGGTGTTCACAGAGCTGAAGGGAGAGTCTCTCTTTATCTCTCTTTATGAATTGTGTGTGTCGTCCGTCCTGTCCAGGCTCTGGCAGACCTGGTCCAGTCTCACCTGAAGTCCAACAAGCCCTGTTCCCGCCAGCTGACCCTCCGCTGCCCGCTGTGCACCAACCCCACCTGTGGAGAGACCAAGGCCTTCTTCGCCGGCCAGACACTCTCATAGAAACGCGCACACACACACACACACACACACACACACACACACACACACACACACTCTGGTGCCCTTCCTGCAGCAGTGCTAACCTGTGATAAAAAAACAACAAACTTAAGGCCTTCTTTAATAAACAGAAGACTCATATACACACACACACACACACACACACACACACACACACACACACACACGAACACACACCGTCTCTCCAGCAGGAGCGTCAGTTGCATAGAAAATGGAACGGGAAGAGGAATACATTTTGACGTTTGTTTTGTTGTACCTGCACGTCCGACGGGAGGAGTTCAACCACAGCAAGTACTTCACTTTGCGGGGAAAATATGTCAAAAAATGTGAAAATGTTTGACGCTCAATTACTAATTTTTGTGTAAATTCATGTCTCTAATAATCCGAGGAATAGGCTATATTAGGCTTTGGATACGCAGACAATATCACTTATAGTTGGATTTTGGTCTTTTCACGGGACAAAAAAAAACAACATTTGACAGATTGAGAATATTGAAAAGCAATTCAAGTGAATATATTATAAGATTTCCTAATGTGTGAATATCAGTAAAATGCAAAATGCTGATGGAGTGTTAAATGAACTTGTTGGCACTAATATCTGCGTTTAACGCTCACCTCAGATTAGAGTCTTCTTGATTTGCTAAATACCGCAAAAACAGAGCGCCTGTGTGAGGACTTGCGGATACAATTTGGCGAAAGTCTGTGTAGATTTAAAAAAAAACAACAACAAAAAAAAACCCAAAACAACTGACAGCTCTGCAGAAATTGCTCACATCACATCAAAGCTACAGGGAAAAAAAAAAAGCCTTGCACTAGTTTTTGTGTTTTTTTTTTTTGTATTACTGCTCCCTTGTTTACGTTCCCTTCACTTAGCCCCTGCAAACCCCCATCAGAGACCCCGTTTCTCTTCTTGCTGGTGCTTAATGAGTAACCGTCGGCCATGACGACCACGCCACACTCAAGGGATCTGGTTGGTTGGCTGGCTGTCCCCCCCACCCACCTTCTCACCTGTCGCTTCCCGCCATCGGCCCGCGAGCCAGTAACCCCGCCCACCCTGCTGCAATCCTTACAATGTGATTGGAGGAGGTCGGTGCTCCTCAAAACGCTGCTGCCTGAGATTAGAGATAACATAAAAATAAATAAAACAAACAAACTGTCTGGTATCAGGACCTCTCGGTGGGTCGTGATGATCTACAAGCTAGCAGAAATATGTTGTTACTATACAAATTCATTAACGGGTTTACTTTTTATACTATATCGGTTTTTTTGCTTCTTTTTTTTTTTTTCCTGCTGAAATATCGACCATCTTGACCGGTAACCACTGACAACCAATCAAAAACCGACAAGGGAGAAATGAGCTGTTGAGCGCCTTTTCGAACCGTTCCCCTCTTCTACATGTGCTACTAGCTACTAGCTTCTACTTTCCGAGTGGACTGCAAACTAGACCGTATGATGGGTGCCCCCCCCCCCCCCCCCCAGATGTTGGATGTTGTTGAGGAGTCTCAGGCTTAGATGCTGTTTCAACAAACATGTCTGGAAAATGTGTGGAAGTATTTGGAATTTCTTGAAGATTGAATTTGGCGCGAGTGAGCACTCAATCACTTTCCCATCAATAGTCACTGATACGGAGGATTTATTTTTTTTAATTTAATTTTTATTTTTGCTTGCAGATGTTAAACAGCACAAGTTTCCCCATGAAATATTTTCCCTGCAAACCGCCCCGCGGTGACATCTGTCGTTTAATAAACCACTGAGCCTCTGGGGCAATTATGTGCCGATACCGCTTTTCAATACTGCTCTGACACTTTGATTCATCGATATCGGAAAAGATGTGACCGTGAGCAGGCTGTACAGGCCGTCCAGTTTCAGTTTGAGACATTTAATTCATGCGTCACGTCCTTGTAGGTGTTAATAAGGGCAGAAAATAAAGTCTCTTTTGAGAAAAGAGCGTAAAACTACTATGGCGCTGGAATTGTCCCTCAATAGCAAGATGTGCACGGACATGTCAAAACAATTACAGACGTCGAGTGTAAGATCAGAGTGTAGTTTTCATGTTGATTGGCTTCGACTGCTGTCTGCCTAAACCTCAATGCAGTGCACTTTTGTTTCGCCGTCAAGTTGCTAGGGCTCCAGAAAATGTCTTGAAGGTTGCAGGTGTGATCCCATCTGTTGTCCCATTCGCTCGGGCTGAGACTCCCTAATAATGTGTACAATGTCAAAACAAAACCGTGCACTTTTTATGGGTTGTAACTTGACCTTTGACCTCTGACCATGCGCCCCCCCCCCTCTACTGTTTTTGTCCTGTTATGCCATGATAATGTGCCTTTTACACTGGCTAACTACAAATACTTGGACTTGCGCTACTATGTTAATTTTTCTATGTGTGGTTAATCAAAATGCTGACATGAAAAATCGACCCGGAAATCTGAATTTACATGTTCCTGCTGTGATCTGGGCCAGACTGAGGTGTTTTTATATTCCAAACTGCCGTTAATGAACTCTGAACTGTACAACTTTAGCCCGCGACCTAAGCCGCTAACAGTGGGCTAACTAGATAGAGGGCGGGCTAGCGAGCTAAGTAGCACTTTTCATGACGTCTCTAAACTGTGGCAGTCTGCGCACCCCGACTTTGTTGATAGAAAGTAAGATGTTGAGAATTTCTGATAGCTACATATCTCCCTGCATCACTGGCAGTTGCGCCTAAAAAGATAAATCTATGCTGTGAGTACTAGGCTAACAATGGGGTAACCATTTTGGATAACTCAGGACGTTTTCCTGTTCCTCGCTTGCTAGCTTGTTAGGTTGCTTGCTAACTCGCGCATTACAGTGCTCACTCACTAGCAAGCTAGCTAGCTATCTAGCTCCCTCCAGTTCTGCTGATGTGGGGCAAATACAGCACAACACTCGCTTGCTAGCTTGTTAGCTTGCTTGCTAACTCGCGCAATACAGTGCTCCCTCACTAGCTGGGCAGCTCTCTAGCTCGCTGACTTGTGTAAGCGCAGCCGGTCTGAAGACGATGTGACAGAACATACAGGAGGATGTCAATACAAGATGGGTGCCTACGTAGACGGACGTGGTTGCCATTGATTACCAACAAAAAGTCACCATGTTGGAAGAGACACGTCAAAAGGTTTAAGTCTCTCTTCTCTTCATGTGTAGCTTCGTCTGACCTCCCACCAGCCCTTAAACCAACTTTACGTTTTACTTAGTCACTCTTTGAACATGGCGACACGTTGTAACCATTGGTAACCGCTGCAAAGTTGTCTGGATTGGTACATTTTCCCTGCTTCCACTGTGTAATGCACACAGCAATGCACACGACACATATTCTCATTCGACACAAACTGCGTTACTTTGTGCTTTCAATGCTCTTCCACAGGTTTGAAAGGGATGGTTTTGTTTTTGAGGAGCTTAAATATTCCACGTTAAACAAACTCCGACCAATGTTTTGTTTTAACGCCGCTACGTGCATCACTGAACGTATGTTAAATGGTGACGTTAGCATAGCTCAGCTCAATTACTGGGAGTTGTTCCCGGAGCATTTCTCTGCTACATTTTGTGCAGAGCTGCAGACATAAAGCTGTTGAGCTAAGCTAAGCTAATCTCGTTGTGCGATACGTTCAAACTGCGTGAGACAAAAGTAAAATTCCTCTAAAAACCAAACTGTCACTTTAATACAGTTATTACTTCGGGGGAAAAAGTCCAGTTTGTGCAGAAATGTTTGGGTCACAGCAGGAAGACATGCTAATGTGTGATGTGATGGGTGAGTTTTTCCTCAACCGACATGTTTTATGACTTATTTTTTAATTATCTTCTGTGTGTCAATCTCTGAGTTTTGCAGTGTGCGTTTAGCTGAAAATGCATTGTGGGGTTGTGTTGTACATGTATAACACAGATGCTACAGCTTTGTTGCAGCTCCAGCATACTTTTTTTTGTTTGTCTGGCTGTATTTATTTATTTTAGTTTTGTTGATGTGTTCCAGACCACACAAAACATCTCCACTGAACGTTTTTTTTTTTTTGTATATTTGAGAGAAATGGTTTAAACAGTGCGATGTTACACATAACAACGAGTCTTCCTTCAAAATAAAATACAAAAAAACAAAAACAACTGGTGACTTGTTTGTTTCTTCCTGTAAGGCACCTAGCGACTGTGCAGTTTTGCGCTACATTGGGTGAAAGCTGATGATTGCGAGAGAAATATGGTGAAATCTTTGGTCGTCAATCCATAATGGTGGACATGGATCGGACATACGTCCAACGACGACCGAGCTTTGGAAACCCGATCAGAAATTTGGGACCAAATCAAAGAATACGTGCATTGATAAGAAGTGAAAGGTAATTGGTCGTTCCATTGCAACATCAGCGTGCAGAAGAGCAAAAAGTGAGCAATGGACATAAACGGAAGCTAGAAAAACCCAGTACTCTTGGGATTTTGAGAAACCAGGCATCCATCTCCAATTTTTCACGTCAAAGACCTCCAAAATAGATGCCAGACCTGTTTTGAGAGGATGTTGTCCCGAAAGAATCTCCTCTAAGAAGAGTCATTCCCTGCAAGTTAATGCAATAAACGTGAAATTCATCTATTTGTCCTTTTGCTGGGAAACCTCCTGCAGCCCTCTCAGGGACCCCTGATGGTCTTTGGACCACTGTTTGGGAACCATTCCTCTAAACAACTCGATAACCACATTACAAAATGGATCAAATTAGGGCTGTCACAAGAATCAATACATACATACCATAGATACATAGATACCAACTAGCCAGAGGGTATTAGTTTAAATGCTGAAACACACTGAACACACTGTTGTTCCATTGGCGTTTTCAGTCCAAGATGGCGGCCGCTCCACAGCAGCGCCATCTCGCAATGCTTGTTTTTTGTTTTTTTTTACTATTTACTGCCAACGTAAGTAAACCATTTAAGGTATAGTTAAGGTTAGGCAAGTAAAAGAGTTCCACCACTGAAATCACTTAAGTGATCCCTCAGTTTCTCCCTCATCTCCCTCCCATCTTTTTCCTCTCCTCTTCATCTCGTTCTCCTTTTGTCCCTTCATTTTCCCTCCTCTTCCTTGTACCTCTCCTCCTCCTCCTCCTCCTGCACCCCCCCCCCCTCTCTGCCTTTTCTCCCTCTTATCTTTTCCAATCTTCTTTCCTCCAGACCCGTCTCTCCTCCTCTGCGTTTAACGCTCACCTCAGATTACCTGAGTCTTCTTGATTTGCTAAATACCACAAAAACAGAACGCCTGTGTGAGAACGGACACCTCCTCTCCCTCTCTCTGTCCTCGCCTCCCCTTCTTCCTTCTTTTCCAATCTTTTCCTCATCTTCCAGCTCCCCCACTTCCCTCCACACCTTCCCATTCATTCCTATCTCGTTCTCTCCTCCTCCCCCTCCCTCCATCTTTTTATTTTTTCCCAGCAGTCCCCTGCGGTGTTGCAATCACCTCTGCTGCTGTTGATTAAGCTGAGAGAGATTGGCTGTCCATGACCCAATAACCCCCCGAGGGTGCCCTCCCCCCCCTCCCCCCCCCCTTCCCCACCACCACCTTGCATCTGAGCCAGCTACAATCTCTCCTTTCATTTTCTTTTCTTCTTTTTTTCTCCTCACCTTCTCTTCTCGTTCCCCATCCACCTCCCTGACCTCCTTTCATCTCTCCCCTTTCCCCTTACATCCTTGCCTCCTCTCCTCTCGTTTTCGCTCAACTTCTCTCCTCTTTTTCTCATCTCTTGTCTTCCCATGCCCCCCCCCCCCCCCCCCCCATTTTCTCTTACCTCCTCTCTCATTGTCCCCTTGTCTCCTCTCATCTTCACCATCTTCTGCCCTTGTTTCCTTACCTCACATTTCCTCAGACCTCCTCTTGTTTCCTTTAATATTTCATATCATACACCACACCGCCTATGTTCATTTAACGCTATATGTATTTATTCATTTCTGTTGAGGTGTGGTAAGACATGTGCACACAGTATAAGGACCCAAAACACAGAGGGAAGTGTTGCTTGTTTACTGTTCAATAACGGAATATCAGAAAAGTGTGTGTCCTCGTCAGAGTTCAGTAACAAAAGCCCTGATACAGAGAAATCGGTGCCACTGGTCGATTACCAGAGAACCCGTCCTGCTGTTTGGGCCGTACTTGGCTAACTTTGGATTGGGACAGTACTTGTGCCGTTATTTAGAAATCCATGAGAACATGAGAGCCGACAAGAAGACAGACTGAGAGGTGACCTGTTCCCCTTTCTGATCCCCTCTCCTGTCTCGCCTCCCCTCTTCTCCTGGCCTTGTTTCCTGTCCTCACCCCCTCGCCTTTCATCTCCTCTCCGGACCTCCTTGTCCGCTTTCTTTCTTCCATCCCTCTCTTTTTCTCTTGCTTTTCAACATCCAAACCCCCCCCCCCCCCCCCGTTTTCTTTTGACACTGCCCGTCAGCTCAGTGGGGGAAGGGCTGTTCAGGACGAAAGGTGTGTGTGTGTGTGTGTGTGTGTGTGTGTGTGTTATGGTGACTGCAGGCTGCTTGTAATTGAAAAGCCGGGACGCCAGCGCCTGCAACCCCGTGACCTCCTATTGAGAGGACGACCATTGATTTCTAGAGAGAGAGAGAGAGAGAGAGAGAGAGAGAGAGGAATAAAGTCGAAGAGAAATTAGAAAAAAAATTGGTAGAACGGAGCGGAAGAAAAGAAGAGTGTACGGCAAGAGGGCGGCAGGGACGAGAGGGAGAGGCAGACAGAAAGGAAAGGAAAGCAGAAGGAAATATGAAAGGAGGAGAGAGAAGGAAGGGTGGAGACAAAGGAAGGAACGGAGGAGGCAGACAGAGGGGATGGGAGAAAGGGGGGGGGGGGGGAGTAAAAGAGTAAGGAGATGTGACTGATGAGGGAGACAGAGGGACGAAACAGCAGTTGAAAAGAGAAATGTGAAATGAAATTCAGGAGGGTAAATGGAGAAAGTGAGGGTACGAGAGAGAAAACGTTCACAAAGGATGCAAAGGGGAAGGATTGAAGGGGGGAGGAATCAGGAAGTGTTTCGAGGTGAGGCAAAAGCATGGACCTATAAGGAGGACTGGGTCCAGCGTCGGGGGGGGGGGGGGGGGGGGGGGCGTTCATTCCTGTGAAAGCTGCTCAGTTGGGCATGAAGCCAAAAAAGTTCAACTTCCGGGTATGAAATGACCCAGATCTGTCGCCTGTTGGGTCTCTGTAATAACATTATAAAGAGTCTCTATGTGTAAAGTGTCATCAGATGGCTTTTGTTGTGATTTGGCGCAATATAAATAAAATTGAATTGAATTGAATCTTCGCATTGCTTCCGACATCTTACGGCCCACATAGAGCGAGCGAGCGCACGCACGTACGTCTCCTTTAACCCCCGCCACCTCGGGCCCGTGCTCCCTCATTTTGAGGTATCGCATTAGAAAAGCTGTATGGCAAAATTCCACAAGTGCACAGAAAGGTTTTCAGGCTTGCTTGAGGCGGTTGCCTTTGTCGAGTTGATGCGCTGAACGTGGCTGACATGAGAAACCTGCCCAATAGAAACACATTCCTGAGGACCTCTCGCCATTTTTCTCCCGCAGATAGGTTCGATGGCCAAGGCGACTTGTTTTGTTTCCGCTCCGCAACCCCGACTTCTTCTGTTTACTGGCGGATTACAGCCATAAGCCCACACCGCCAACCTCTGACAAAACGCTGCTTTGCCACCAGCCTAGTTTATTCGCTCCAAACCAGTTGATGGAAACGCGCCTAATTCGCATTTCTTTTTTTGCCCAGGAAAATAACTTTGGACTCGGGGAAAAAAAAAAAATATCCGCTGATTTACAGATGTTTCTTTCACAATGTGAGTCTATGGGAAAAAGTCTTTTTGCCCCCCGATCCTAGCTAACAGGTCATCAAACTGGACACTGGTCAGCCTCGAGTAGCGTTCACAACAAAAGCTGAACTGAGCTATTGCAGGGCTGCTATGCTAGATTAGCTTGAGCTGTGAGAGTAATATGTGTTTACCACAGTAAACATTTTCCCAGCAGGCTGCTGTGTTACCGCAGAATTCACTCGTGTTAATGAAGACCAACATTTTTACGAAGGTTTCAAGTGAATTGCTCTGCGGTTCCCCACCCTTTGTCCCTCTTATCAGGCATCTGACCCACAGGTAATAGAAAGACAATGTCACCAGATTAACAGCGACACCATGGACTGCTGTTTCCCTGGCAACGGAGAGAGGAAGAGGAGCGGGAGGCTGGGATGGAGTGATTAAGCGGGGAGCGGAGGAGGAGGAGAAGAAGGAGAGAAGTGATGGAGGTGGATGGACGGGAGGAGATGGATGCTGGGATAATTGCACAGAGAGAAAACAAGAGTGGAAGGAGAAGGGTGACGCAGGGAAAAGAAAAGAATGAAGGGACGAGAGACGTGGAAAGAGACAGAGGAGGTGATGGAGTCATTAAACACAGAGGCAGAAACAAATAGATGGACTGATGGATGGAGGGGTTCATTAGAAGGGGGGGGGGGGGGGCTGAGCCGGTGAGAGGAAAAAGACTGACGGGACTTAGAAAATACTGGAGCAGATGTAACTTTAAACATCTCTGCAGGGACGTTAGTTTGCAGTAGCATTGAGAAAAATGCTAACGCCAGTCTAAGTAAGCTACTGCATGTCAGGCTTTTGATACTTGGACCGTGTTAGCATGAGAAATGAGCTAAGTGCAGATTTTGGTCTTTTTGTATGGAATCCCAAAGTGATCAATATTAAAGAAATTAAAAAAAAAGACATTATGAAATAAATAATCATGTGAATAAAGTGTGTAAAATATTGAATGAACCAACAGTTTGGGAAACAATTGAAAAAATTATTAAAAGTCAACTCATCATTCATCCTCACAATAACTGAATTTGATATCATTTTATTACAAAATGCACATTTCCCGAAAGTCTGTTTTTATTTCATAATGTCACTTTACCCCTTTCATTTCTTATGCTAGCGAGCTCAACAACTGCTACCAAATTTAGCCAGATAGGGACCAGGGTTCTGTGACTTGACGGAGGTTTGCCGCCTTCACTGCCAGCCTATGGGCTCAGATCTCATGTTATTTTATGATTTTTTACAATAAAATGTTAATACGGTGATATTTCACTGTAGCATCTACTGAAATACAGAAATGAAGTATGTACTGAAGGAATCCTTTCAAAAATCGGATTACATAGACATTAGCTACCGCCTTCTTCCTGCTTGTTGTGGGCATGTCGATGCTTGCAAGTGAGTCGAGTTGCTCATCAGAGAACCTAAGCAGCAGCATTTATGTGAGTTTGTGATATTGCAGGCAATTAAGTGTATTTACTCATGTACTGTACTTATAGTAAGTACAATTTTGAGGCATTTTGGTTGCGTGTTTTTATTCTACGTTATATTTCTTCTCCACTACATTTCGGATGGAGATGCTGTACGTTTTACTCTATACTAAAACCAGAATATATGAAATCTAAGCTCACGAACCTGCCACTGCGTTCCCCATCTGTGTATTTTTCGGAGAGGAAAAAAAATAACAGGAGGATAAGTTGTACATGGATAAGACCATTGTGATTTCTTTATTGATTTTTTTTCTTTTTTGTACATAGAGTGGAACAACATTAATTCTCCAAATATCTCCTTCATGTTTGATCATCGTTTTATTCCACACCACAAGTTTTCAGTCACTTCTCTTTTTCTGTTCCAACCAAATGTAGAAAGTAAAAATGCATCATTTGAGGTTTGATTACTGTATGACATGAAAGAAAATGGTAAAAAAAAAAAAAAAAAAAAAGAGAGATAAGAGGGAAAAAAAAGGGTCAGTAAATGGAAAGGAATGACATACTGATTTGGGTTGGGGGAAATTTGAGCTTTTTTTTTTTTTTGAAGGTTTTAGAGGGAGAGTGTGTGATTGGACAATTTGGTCAACCTGTTTGGGGAGGAAACTGCTTGAAAAAGTAGTCCGATGCAGTTCACATGTTCAGCTCTGGAGTAGCCTCTTGTTAAGCCTTTGGATGCCCACAGTAACTTAAAAAAGTGGACTGATAGTGATTTTGTTCAAAAACTGATGTCATGGATTGACCTTTGACCCCTCACTCTTGTTGTCGCTGATGTTGGAATCTAAACCTCTTTTTTTTGTCTACGTGGGAAATGCTGCTCAATGCATACATGTTGATTTAATCTGATTTGTTTAGTACGGAGCCCCCGCAGTCCTGAAAGAGGATATTGATGATGATGATGGTGGAAGTTGATAACTTGTGTGTACAAGATAAAAAAAAATGTTCTCTTAACATGTGATGCCATCAGATATATATTTGGATTGCAGCCCTGTGGATGATAGCTAGCTAGCTAGCTTCAACTACAAAAATGTGATAACAGGAAGTTCCTTAAATGAAGCTTTCACGCTAGCGATTTGACAAAATGTCTCCTTCAACTGTGATCGGGGTCATACAAAAGCGTATCAATATCGGTTTACAGAAAGTCATTTTTCAGCATTAAGCACATTAACCTTTGTGCCGCAGTTCGTCTAAACTTCATCACCGTCCAAAAGGAGAAAAACCTACGAAAGAACTACAAAAACTGTGCGATTTCAAAATATATTCCACTCAGAATTATTTTTTTTATTATTTATTATAATTTATCTTATTAAGTTCAGATGTTTTTGATGCTCTAAAGCTGATCAGTCATGGAAGGCAAGTAGGCCTTGGAAGTGCACAAAAATGTACTTCAACTAACACTGCATGGACTTTAATACAGACAGAAAACACTGAGGGGTTTATTTTGGGCTTTGGTCAAGCTTGTTGATTTGATATCCCTGTCTCTTTGAAACACTGAAGTTTGAAGACGTCATCATTTTCATAGTTGGTATAGTTAACTGAATTACTGAGGGTCACTCGTGATTTTCCTTTGTCCATCTTGCCGATAATAGTTCTCTCATCTTTTGGTCGGATGTTGACGTAGCTTACATCCGGACGAGAATGACCTTTTTTTTTTTTTCATTTTGTTCGTTGGCCCATTTGTTTTCTCACTCTTGTTGTGTTGTTTGACTGCCGATTAAACCCGGAGAGTATAATTTATCTGTCCAATTAAAACTAAATTCTACCTGGAAACAACTACTATCTCTCATTCACCTCAGGGTTCCACGTATTGAGGGTGTCGGGCTTGGTGTGTTTTTTAATTGGACGAATCGATTGATAGCATTTTGCTAAGCCACTGGAAAACACCAGATATATGAACGTAAATGAATAAAAAATAAAAAAAAAAACCTCAAAACTCTTCTTCTTCAGCCTTAGTGAGGTTCACTCCTGTACACCCCTGAACTCAGCTGAACTGAGCTCACGGGAAAAAACCCCGGGATCCCCTTTTCAGTGTAGACGCTGATGTTTCACCCTCTGAAACTGAAGTTTTGTATCAGCAGGTCAAAGGTCATACTAATGCTAGATAAAAACGCAAAGTTCTGTGTGTATAGCATACAGTATCGGAAATGAAATGAGAGGATGATAATGATAAGGTTAATAATAAGAATCACAATGCATTACACGGCTAGCTAATCGTAAATATACTCATGCATAAAATCTGGGCTATAGCACTGCTGTATGGATAATGTAACTGTAATGCTAGCATTAGAACAGGAAAGGAAGGACACCGAAATAAGAGTTAAAAAACAAGTATGCATAAAAACAAACTAAAGCGTGGCTGGATTTAAAACGAAATCGATGGATCAAAGAAGCCGGTATTATTCTGGGCGGAAAACAGGTCAATTCTGGCATCATTCCAACAAGGTTTCCAATCCCAAAAACATCCACGAGAGGGGACAATGGCCCCTTCAAAAGAACCAGAGACCAAAAAATAAAACTGAAATCTGAAATTAAGAATCCCTCAATCCTCGGCAGATGGAACAGAGAGAAAACAGTAAATACATCAACAAGAAAGAGAGCGTAGAAGAAGACAAGCACTTTTCATTTTTGATTTTAGCGCACCTTTTTCAACTATTACAAAAAAAAAGAAATATCACAACTTAAAAACGTGTAAAGCTTTTTTTCCCCACATTTGTTTAAAGTCACAGTTACCAAAAAAAAAACAAATAAAAACAAAACAAAAAAAGAAGAAGAGCAAGTGAATAATTTATGACATACGCTATTATAACATCATCCTAACACTAGTGTCTATGAGGTATATCTGCAACAGTTTGGTAAAGAGAGCACGGTCTGCGCACAACTCTCCCGAAGTTTGTCTCCACATGTTTTTTTTTCTCCGTCATTTAAAGCTTTGGAACCATTTGAAGAAAGAGGGGGGGGACAGTGAAAGGGAACGAGCTGCATTTCCACCAAAGCCGGGCTCAGATGCTCATTTGTGTGAAATACTTAGCGTTTGCCTAAATAGCCGTGCAGACAAAGATGGTACTGTGCCTGAGATCGCATGGAGTCAACACAACAAGATTTGATTTCCTTTTATCAAAAAGTGACCACGCTGTGATCCCAAGAACATATTCTTCTGTTGACATCATAAAATGTGTTTTTAACTGTCACAACCAAGGCATCACATGTGTTCTGAGGATGACATCTGATATTGCGCTGCGTTGAAAGAAACGAGTCGGTGATCGTGACAAAGCGGCACGTTATGTCAACGTCACAAATGACTGATTCGTTATGGCAAGATGAGTGTTTTCTTGTGACCACAAAGTATATATTTCATTGTTTTGTGGTGTCAAGAAAACAAGCAACTTATGTGAAATCTTGAAACAACTGGTGAGAAAACAAAGCTATTTCGGTTTCGTGTCTCTTTGGCCTTCCATGCTTACGGAAGTCAAACAGAGTCAACATTTTCTCACTCTGAATTATTCCATGTGTTTTATTCCTGCGCATCTGCTGCTCAGGCCAGCTTGAGACACGCACAAGATTATTTTCAAATGATATTTAACTCCATTTCTGGCATTCTACACCTTCCAGTCAATGTAGCTGCAGTCTCATCATCTCAGATCTGCGTATAAACACAAGGAGATATCTGATTTGACTTGGTTTCTCCTTTGGACAGCTGTGAGAAGATGATTTGATCTGGAGCTGAAACACCAGACCTTTCCTTGTGGAAACCCAGCTCAGAAAAAAAAGACAGAAAGAAAAAAAAAGAGGGGATAGTAAAAGAGACAGAACAGAACAGGAGCCTTTGGTATTCACTCTGGATTTCTTTGGGGTGATTGCATTGCAAAGTGCCAGAGAGCAGAGGAAACTCCAGCGCTCGAGCTGAGCGGCAGCGCTGAGGTATTTATTTTTCACAGGAATAGCAAGCTTGCAGCACAACAAGAGAGGTCTAGACGTCGCTTTGGTCCAAGCAAGGCACATCATCCAAGGTTATCTCATACTTTGCAACCAAAGCGCTCGCCGCGTCTTTGTTTTCGATGCAGCCCGGTTTGGAAAAGTGCGAGGAGTCTGAAAACTGGCTCAACCCTTGACTCTGACCAGAAAAAGACACGGATTTGTTGCCATTTGGCATCCCTGGTTGATTTTTAAGCCAAATGCTTGTAAGAAGGGAAGCAAAATGGCACAGCCGGATGTATAAATCCCAGGCATCTAATCCTACTTGCATATGGCGGATTCCATGAAAAAGAAAAAAACAATCAAGTTTTTTTAGAACGTCCAGTTATGTTTTTAATGTTTTTCTTGTGTTGTTTCTCCTTTACGATGACATACAGTCGGTAAGTTGTATTTGTAGCTGTTGCTGTGCTGGAGGAAATCTGGGCCAATTGGCTCTAGTGATATCAGTGTCAGTTGGTCAATTGGCTGGGGGGTCCACCACGTTGGTTCAGACTGAAAGATCTAAATAAAAACTACTGGACGGATTGCCATGAAATGTGGTGCAGATCTTCAAGGTCCCCACAGGATAAATTGCTGTAATTTTGATTTTATTAGGACCAAAGACCTAAAAACTAATTCCCAAGAGCCTCAGCTGTATCTTTGTGTTCAGCGCTAATTAACAGATGTCAGCACGCTAAATGAAGATGGTTAACATGGAAACCACATCAGAATTTTAGCATGGGTATTGTGAGAACGTTACCATGCTGACATTAGCATTTAGCTAAAGCCTAAGAAAATGACCTCCACGAGCTTTAGGAGTTGGAGGTTTTTTTTGTTTTTGTTTTGAGAAAGCAAAAGAGAGTGATTCATAGCAACGGGAGAGACGTTTCTGGTAGGATTCAGTAATGTTACCGGTTCCTCTTTCAATTTGACTTTGACAATTATAAGGACCGCAAGTAGTTTATTAGGCTTCCTACCGCTCAAACAGAAAAGCCTTGAGCTCAAAGGATGAGAGCCACATTGTGGTTGCTACGCAGCACAAAGTTGGTAACAATCAGCCATCTAATTACCGTTAGCATGATAGGGTAAAGTGGAAAAAAGGGGGAGAATGTTGCTGGAAATAAAAATAGCCCAGAGAAAGCTTGCTGTGGGTGTCTGAACAGAACACCAGGGACTACCTTTTGTTTTCCGGTGTCAAGACCATAAAACATCAGCGACCATTGAGGCTTCATGAATCTGCAGCATTTTTGCATCTGAAAGTCTAAAGGTCTCTTTATGCTTCAAACAAAACCTGAAACCTCCTCTCTCCGACGGCAGAATTGAGGGGTATGATCCTCTATGACAGCAGACTTTTCCTGCCATAGCGGTACCATTAGGAACAGGTATGAACAAATTTGTCTTTGTTGTGCTACCTAGTTCGTTTGAAGCATACTGAGGCCTTAAAACTTAATGAAATTTAGAAAGCGGACCCCACTGGGCCCATATTTGATCATCATTACATAATTACCATTACATACCTGTCACACTCCCAGATAAGAAATATAATCTTTCTACCATTTCTGCCATCTTATTTTACCATTTACTTATTACACCACTCACTGGCCAGAAGAATGTAGAGTTGTGTATTTCTGCTCGCGCTCCCTGATATCCAGCATTAAACCCGACCCCACGCGACACCTGCCTCTTTCACGCTTCTTTTTAAGGAGGAGAGACAATGCAAGGCAAAGAGAAGTAGGGGGGGAGGGGGGTGGGGGGGGAAAGGAGAAAGTAGAAAAGAGGACAAAATGTGGTATCATCCTTAAGAAGAGAGAGCACAAAAGCATGGAGCTGAGCGCAGACCGCACTGAAGAGGACAAAAATCTTTGGTTTCTTTGGTTTCATCAACACGATTAAAAGGACAAATGGAAAGTCAGTGAGGTAGCCTCTCTGGTTCTCACTACTGAAATAGAAAGTTTTTTTTTCCTTTTTACATACACACAAAGTCAGTCTTGGAAGCAGCTAGCTTTAAGGGACTCCTCAGTTTTCCTTCCTGATGAGTGAAACAAGTCGGTGTGTTTGCATTCACGCAGTCTCACACACACACACACACACACACACACACACACACACACACACCGATGCTCTGGTAAGAAAATGGGAAACACATCAGGTATTTTACTGTCGAGGTGGTGTGTGTCAACATCATATCCTGTTTACAATAACCTGGATAAGCTCTTACACCGACATTTTTCCGGAATCACTGGAAAAGTTGGAATTCTCGGGGATACGGAATCGCATAATTATTCACTTGGGCAGCTTCTGTTGAGATAGTGAAAAAGCATTTTTCTCTTGATCACAACATAATTATTCAGTGATCGTCAAAATATCAGCTTGTTGGGTTGCACAGAGCAGAAACTATCTGGTGCAGACGGAAAACTATCTTGGTTGCGCACCTGAAACTTAAAGAGCAACTTAACACCCCTTTTTTTTTTTAGCTTGAACATGCCGCCGTCACAAATGCAAAAAAAAAAAATAGTAATGCATTCGACACTTGACAGAATTACTGGCTTTGCAGTGAATGCTATAAAATGAGACCAGGATCAATAGACAGTGTAATAAAGTGACTGTACGTGTAATTCAAGTGTTAAGTTACTCTTTAAAGTTTCTGGTTTTTGCCCATGTCCTCTTTGAGGATTCTCAGGATTGCGATCAAAAAATAAATCCCTACATTTATCCCTCCATAGACTATACAAGAGCATTTTTGGTATTGTTAAATTTAGTAATGCAGGTGTTTGAGACATGATATGCAGCTCAAATCTGTTTGGTTCTTAAAATGCAACAAATAATCTGAAGAGGAATTGATGCGCAAGAAAACAATTTCACCAACAAACCACATACAGCTTGGTTCACATGCGGTGATCTTTGTTTTGGGGCAGAAAATGGCGCTCTTGAACGTGTGTATAGAATTTTATAAAGTAAATGTACGAGTAAGACCTTAACCAGGGTATGAGGCTGCGTGGATGTAAACACACAGTTTATTGGCCTCTCAAGGATTCCGGTTACCTTTGGTGAGTCTGTTTATATCAACGTGTGGCCCTTACTTCACCTGATCAAGTGTCACAAGAACATCAGTCTGAAAATCATTGCTTGTTCAACGATGGCCAGCAGGATGCAAAGAAATTACAAACAAAACAACCAATAAATTAGCCATAAAAGTCACAAGGAGGAAGAAAAGAAAAACAGATGCAGTGCTCATCATTCGGTAGGCTATTATTTGTAATAAAGAGATTGTTTTCATTTTCAAAAAAAAAGAAAAAAAGAAAAATCATTACCAGGACAAAAAAAAGAAAAGAAAACTAGATTGGCTAAAGAGTGAGAGCAAGTGTTGACATTCAGAAGTACGCAAGTCTAATCTGACATTCCTACATTGTTCTGTCATTAAGTCTAAACATTCATAAAACAATATTTCATTTGCTTTTTAAAGTAAAGCTAACTAAGAATAAATTAACAGGCCTGGCATAAGCACTGCATCTTCGATGCAACTAACATTCTTAAATACTCATAAATATTCATCAAAAAACAATTACATCTAATTAAATAAGATTAAATTATTATTAAGTACAAAACTAGTGTGTTCTAAAACACCTCATAAATAAATACAGCATTGAACTGAAAGAAAAAGGAACGTACAATGTAAACTTTGGCAAAGCTAATCATCATCAAGGGTAAAAGGGTTCAGAGGGAGATTTGGCAACAAAATTTGTTCGCTTAAATTAATTCACAATTAAAAAGAAAACATAAATTACATTAAATAAAAAAAGAAAAAATCACATATTGCAAAAAACCTAGGAAGGAACATAGTAGTAATAGTAGACACGTAAGTATTGGCAAATCATTTTTTAAGTACTTAAAAACAAACAAGCAATGAAAACCTCTTTGGGACAGTTTTTGGTTTCATACCCATTTTTTTTTCTTTTTCTTTTTTTGGTTTGGCAGGTTTAGCCTGTGGTACATCCAGACAGAACTGCGAGTGGGAATGGAAAATGGCCGCCACCCCCTGAGCCATAAGCCACGCCCCTCCATTGGGCGTGGTCAGCAGAATGGGAGGGTCAGGTGGGCGGAAGATTTCTTTGGACTAGAAGCTTTACATACAGAAAGAGAGAGAGAAAACTAAGGATAAAGCTATTTGACCGATATTTTAGCAGTTTCTCTCAGCGGGTGTAGTGTTTTTTTTTGGTTTGGTTTCATTTATTGTATATGGAGCAGCAGCATAGTTCCTCCCCCCTAAAGAACAAGCTAACATGGGGTTTGTTAGCTGCGGACAGTTAGCATGTCCAATCATCACTCTCTCTGCAAGGCTCCTCCTCCAGCATGGCATTGTGGGCTATAAGCTCTCCACCTTTCTAAACTTTTCCACCCAAGCCAGCAGTGGGGTTTTTTTTGTTTGTTTTTTTGGAAACCAAAACTCAATTTAGCAGACTTTTGTTTCCTGGATTGTCCCCGGTCCATGAATTTCTTGGTCTGGTGCCACATCTGTGATTTTAAAACTTAATTATAATTCTGTTTTCCTGTTTCAAATGAACATGATCAAGTCTGTTTTGTTACTCTGCCGGGTTCAGAATGGACGACATTTGTTTTTCAGTTTGTTTCTTTTTTTTTTTTTTAGTGGGAATTTCTGTAGATTAAATGATTAATGTCACAATTGGTAGTCTGTCTGGTTCAGCTGGTCTCTACTGGGTTTGGGTGGAGAAGTAAACCGTGAGTTAAACAACACTGTGAGTGACCTAACGTAAAAGAAAGATCCAGGATTTGTTCTAGACTCTCAAACGGGTATGGAGAAAAGAAAAGGTGTCAGTGTGCTACTGTTTGTACAGCAGAAAATCTTTGGTATGTACTGTACGTTTCACATAGCATTACATTGTCACTCTCTCCGCAGTAGCCAGTGCGCCGGACAACAGCCAGCTTTACGTGAGAAAAGTGGCCTGTTTGAATCCCCGGACAGGGTGGAAGCAAAAATGGAAGATGGAAGCATTTGAGTAACAGTCAACAGCTAGTTGATGTTTTTTTTTTTTTTTTCTGGATGCTGACGCACCAAGCTGCTTCCAGCTCAAATGGACGCGAAGCAAGAGGGGGGGGTGGGGGGGGGGGGGAAACCGTCCCTGTGCTGTTGTCCGGTAGCTTTTGTTGCTACTGCTGGAGATTGTTGGAGGTAGACTTTGTCCTGTGGAGCAGGTAATGAGTTGTGGCGGGAAGAAAAAAACAAACAAACACGGAAGCCAGTCTGAGAAACTTTCGAACGAGCCTCAGACGTTGGCGGTGAAGGATTTACGTCTGTGATGGCTACGTGTGGCGACGCCATGCTGGAGGAGTGACCCGTCAAAATACCAGATCTACACATTTTAGCTTCGAGAGACACAATACTGCACGGACCTGTATGAGGGAGGGGGGGTTGTTGTGGGGAAATTAAGCTGGATGTTCGCTAGTTTACAAGCAGAATATTAAAAGAAATTATGATTCAGCATCCTGGCTAACACTACTAGCTTGAAAGTTAAGACGGCCCAACAAGCTTGATTAGCCGGCGTGCTAACCCAGACAGTTTTGCGTACAACGGATACAGTAGAATAATAATTCGTGGAAAATATAAAAAAAAAAAAAAAAACCCCACTGCATGCTGGTCAGCGAAAGTTGAGATTTTCCTTTTCGAGGGGAGGAGAACTGCTACTGGAGTTAAACGGTGAATCTTTGGTTTATTAGCTGATGAGGTTTCTGTTGTTCTTTTAACCTTTTTATTTTTTTTTTTTAACTGTGAAAAACTGCATAGGCACACGTTAAAGACACTCTTCAACCGTGAGAGACACGTTAATGTTCTGCCTTTTTTTTGGGGGGGGGGGGGGGGGGGTCAGAGGGAAGAAAATGGTTGACGGCATCCTCCGTAGGTTCCTTCCCTCCTACCTGTGTGGTTTTACCCTTTTCAGTCCCCAACTTGCTTCCCCTTAAAGATGGCCTGACACAACATCAGGCAGAACAAAGCTACTTCTCCACTCCCATGATGTCTTCCTTCTATCCTCCCTTCTTCTTCTTCTTCTTCTCCTCATCGTCGTCGTCGTCATCGTCGTCGTCGTTATCCTCCATCCTCACCACCACTCTTTTTTTGGGGTTTTTTTTGTTGGTTTTTTTTTTTGGTAATAATTCTCTTCCATCTTCTGTTAGTTTTTTTTTTTTTCCATTTGTTGGAACAGTTAGGTGCAGAAAAAGGTTTTCTTTGGTTTCGATTTGTCAATAAATAGAAAAAGTCTCAAGTGTCCATTTCTTATTTTAAATCGTTCTTGAAGCCTTTGGCTTGCTTCTAGCCAGGCCGGGACTCAGCCTGGGGTTTCTAAGGAGCAGGGGCTGCTGACTGACGCCTTTCCTTTGGTTTTGTTTCTTTTTTTTGGTTTGATAGCTTGAGTGAGAGATGATTGATGAGGTGATCGGGGATGGTAAAGGCTGTTAAAACAGAGTAGGAGGTGGTGGCGGTTGAGGTTTTTTGGGTGTGTTGGTATATACATAATGTGTTAAAGGCTGTACAGTGTGACGTATCAAACTAAAAGCAATGGGTGTTTTGGTGATTTGGTAGGGATGGACGCTTGGTGAAGTTTGTATGGACTCAAAGACAGCCAGAGAAATCTTATCTCTGTGTTTCGGTCCATCTGTCTTTCGCTTCACCAAGCATCCAACTCTCCTACGCTGCAAACAAATTCAATCAAGATTTTTTTTCCTCTCAAAAAGAAAGGTACATTTCTCCACTATCAACAAGGAAACAAGCTCATGTACAAGTGGAAAAAGTTTCTCATGTTGATGAATGAACACAATTTGAAGTCGGAATATATGACTGTTATTAAAATGACTTGTTTGCAGCGCTAATACCTGTCTTCCTGTTTTTCACCCCATTGACCCTGTGGAAGAGACGGACCTGCCAGGCATCGTCTTTAGATTGTCCTCTTTAACTATTACAAAGGCCCTGATCTGCCTGGGCAGTTCGTCCTCCGCGGGTTCAGGCGGTTCACTGGTTCTGCGCTTGTGTCGGTCACTGGATGCGGTAAGAGGTTGTGGTTTGTTTTCTGGGGTATCTGCGATGGCAGCTGGAGGCTTCCAAAATTCACCTTAGTTCCACAGCTGGATTTACACCAAAAGGTAAAATCTAGTTTGTAAGGCTCTGAGCAAGTCTCAACCAAGAGCCTCTTCAGCAATGATAAACCAAAATAAGTTTTGTGAAACACGCACGAACTCTCGACATGGACCTTGGAATCTTTTGTCAATCTTGAAAGATTACATTTTGGGTAAAGTACGGATTTTGATTATATTAGCTAAAAACTAGATAACCTTACATCTTATTTCTGAAAACAAACAATCCGACAACCACGCCCATTTTTTACACAGTGATTGGCCAGGTGTGCTGAGGTGTGAAAGTAGGCCGGGTTTGAACATTCTTCACACAACTACTTCCATTGCTTTTTGTGTGAACAACCAAGTCCAACCCCATGAATGCCTTCAAGGATAGATTGTCCAAAAGGTGTGCCCTATTTTCCCCATTTGTATGATTCATTGGACCTCGTCCCTCTCTGTGATGGGGTGAAAGTGGCCATTTGGAACACAGAGGCCTTGAGTGTCAAACTACCTCTTGTTTTGTGCTTTCCGTGCTCATTTCACAAAACTTTGGCAGAAATGTGGCCTCTCCCGATGTATTGAAAGCCCAGGAGGTCTTGAAGCCCAGCACTCTCTTGATTAATCATGAATTATGTTTAAATTTCAGTTTTTGTTAATGCTTATTCTCTAGACGCTGTGGTATGTTATGAGAAGTCACAGTTAAAGCCTTTTGTGTGTAAATCCAGGCTGGACTTGGCGTTTTTGTCTCTGAAAGACAGCTGTTGATGTAGAGAGAAGAGGCGTGTTTGAGTTTGTGCATTAAAAATGATGCCTTTCAAATCTGAAATCTGCCCTTAGTTCGCCACAAATACTTAAAAACGTAAGGTACAGCTCTCATCATCAAAAGCACCAGTTAAGGGCGTCTTTGTTCGAATTGAAAACAGAGAGACAAAGGTTGTGCTAATGCTAGGTGGAAACCCGCTGCCCTGATGGATCAGTTACCACGGTAACACAAATGAGTGATGGGTGAAGCCAGGGTAAACTGGAGCTTAGCTTTGGTTTAGCTGACAATATTTCGGTCAGGGTGGGAATTCTGGAGAACGTTCTGGAAATGACTCTTTAAAGTTGTGTGTGTGTGTGTGTGTGTGTATTCTTGTTTCTATAACGCAGGCGTATTTGCTTGTATGCAACACAGTGTGTCTACGTGTGTGTGTTGGTACATTTGTACATTACAGTGTGTAACGACGGATGCCGAATGGATTCAGCCACTGTTTAGAAAGAACGGTATCCTGAGTTTTCTAAGATGTGAAGACCACTCGGCTTGGCAGAGAGCCCCGGTTCTATTGCAAAGAAAATGTGCTTCAAGATTGTGCTCACATAGGTTGTATATATTCATATATAATACACTAATACTCCACTGAACGCTTAGTATGCTGAGAAAGCTTGTAATTCTACATGTCTGCTCAAATTATGGGGGAAGCTACATGTGCCTTGGTGAATGTTTGTGTATTTGTTGATTTGTGCTTGCATATTTTGCCATTTCCTAACTTTTAGAATCCTTACTGCCACCTTTAAAGAGTCAAATCATTGCATGTTGCGCCTTTGTTTTTTTTTGTTTTTTGTAAAACTGAAGAGTTTTCTCCAAAAGAATTACAGAAATCTTGTCATTTTGTAAAAGGAAGTTAATTAAGTTTAAGTCATTATTGAAGAAAATAATACTCCATCTACGACCTGGATCATATAAATTCCAGAGATCAACTTTACCTGTTTCCTTTTTTAAAATGGATGTAGAACATTTTGGAAGCCAACTCTTCAATTCTGATCAGACTTTCAGGTTTTTCTGTTTGTCTTCGTCAACCTGGCGGTTAAAACCGGAGACTGCACAGCCAAATTAGCACAGCCCACCACCTTCTCCATCACCCAGCCGTTAATTAACAGATATATAAACTGACCAGTTTCTTGAGCAAAATAGTGAGAAAAAAAACAATTGTTTGACGCTATAACCTCAACATAAGGTCCACAAGCTCTTCCGGTGAGCATACTGAGCACACTCTGTCCAAGTTGGTAAGTGGGCCTCCTGCTAAGATTATTTCGTCATATGACTTTTTCTAAGGTCAAGAATAAAACTTTGACCCTCAATCATCGCATGGTCTCTTTTGACCCTCAGCTGACCTCCTTTTGTTTTAAATCGCAATTCAGCTACGACAGCTTCCAAAATTTGGCCGTGCAATCTCCGAAACCCCGCAAACAGCCATCTTTGGACATGCGAGGGTCAAAATACCACAAAGTTTCCACGGAGATTCGATTATCCTCTATTCCAGAGCTTCTAGCAACATTCTGCAGTCGTAAAGCTTTCATTGGTTTCTTGTTTGGTTGGTTGGTTCCTAGCTTATATTGCATAATAGAAAACATTACATCGTCTTCTAGTCTTTGGTATTTGGGCTAGCTTGTTGTCCTAAAGGAGACATCAGCAGTGAAAGTCTGTGATTCAAACGTTTTTTTCCCCCAGTGAGGTTTCTATGTTTTATAAGTGAGTTTACCCTTCAGCTTCTTTATGGAGTTAAAATGAATTTGCAAAAGGTCGTTAGGCTACAAACAAGTCGTCGCAGTGAGCAGCCCCTCTCTCCACAAAAGCAACAGACAAACAAACAAACAAACAAAAAAATGTAAAAAGTTTGGTTTTCCTCCTCACTTCGAACAGGACGAAACCTCGACCCGCGCCCTCGACCCCTCCATCGACCCGCCCCACCCAAGACCCCTCCCTGTCGCACATCCCTCCCCCTCCCCTCCTCGCCCTCTATTATCACGCTTTGGTACAAGTGCTGGACGCCGAAGATTGGCCGCCGGGGCTGGCTCCGTCGTCTGTCCATTTGTCCAGGCTCCGGCGGCGGGCGTTCATGAAGAAGTTGCTGACGGTGGTGAGTTCGAGGCCCAGCTGCTGCGAGATGGTGAGCTGCATCTCCTTGGACGGTCGCTTGTTCTCCTTGAAGATGGCCAGCAGGGTGCGCCGCTGCAGGTCGGTGAAGACCAGCCGCGACTTCTTTGGCGTGCTGTTGCGCTCCTTCGCTGTGTCCTGCTCCTTCCGTTTGCACGCTGCGAGGACGGGGGGGGGGGGGGGAGAAGACACAGAAAATAAAAGTGTTAGTGCTGTTTGTATCATTTGATCCACAGTTCAACATTGGAGGAGGATTTAGCAGTGTGTCTCAAATGGAACGCAAACAGAAGGTCTTGTTGACAGAAGTTCACGTCTGATATCTGTCAACCTTTTCCAGTGCGTCGTTACTAAACTTCGGCGCGGGCGTCTTGCCCAAAACACACTTGAGATCCAGCACCCATTTGTCAACGTCCAAACGCGAGTTGGTCTTATTTTTTTACGGTTCAGATATTTCATATTAGGACACAACAGAATCACGCGAGAAGTCAAATGCAACAAACTGATGGCGTTTTCCCGCTTGATTCGGTCTGTTTAGGCTGGTGTGAAAGCTGATGTGGACGAAACAACCGGGCCGAGGGTCCATATTTATCTATTCCTCGTGTCCAGCCACCTCTCTACTGTCGGCGGTACAGTTTCCTCATTAAAAAGTGAGCGAAACATGGCAATCACACAGTAACTATCACTGATATATGAGGTCCGGTTGCAGTCTAAACTATTGAGTGTCATAATCACTTATTTCTGGGTGAGCCAGAGAAGAAGAAGAAAAAACAACACGTGAGCGCGTTCTGCAAGGTTCAGTCACCAGAATTATATCTTCCTCCGCTCTGATGATGCTGATGTGAAATCGCCAAAAAAAACTGTCCAATCAGTGAGTTACCTGTCTCCCTGTTACCTGTTACCAATAAGCCAGTGTGAGCACAAGCCGCACCAGAACTGAACAGCGTGCGTTCATTCATTGTTTCCCCTTGGTCCTGACCAAACGACTGCAGGTGTGAACGCGCCCTAACATTATATTGGTTTTGTCAGTCCAGCTCACTTTGGATACATCGGGCTTCTCCTCCTCCCTCTTCCTCTTGAGCTGAACAGGTCGAAGAGGAGAAGCTCTGCGGCCTCAAAAGAATCAGTCCGCCTATGCTCCAACCAACAACGCCTGTCTATCCCGTTTCTCATCGCAGCAAATCCCCCCCCTGAGCGAAGTGGCGTCTAAAACGTGTCCCCTCGGTGTCTTTGGCGGCCCACGTTTCAGATGAGGCCTTCTGTTTGGAGGATTTTCGCTGCCGCCGTGTAGTTGAAGATTCGTCACAAAATAAATGCGCTGTAATTTATGTGCTCAGAAATACGCTGAAAGGAATTCATTGTACATAAATACTGAAATGTGTGTACAAAGTATATGAAAACAGTACCACGGTGTAGGACATGCTTTCTTAGACCTCTTCGTGATCACGCGCTCGAAGGAAAACAATCCAAACCAAAACCCCAACAACAACAACAACAACAACAATAGTAATAGCACACCCTCTAATGTGTCTGCTGTTGCATCTCACTCAGTCACTGCTGAGGAGGAGGAGGAGGAGGAGGAGGAGGAGGAGGAGGAGGACTGGGTGCGTTTGATTTGATTACCTCTCTCAATTAAGTATGCACGAGTCAGAGCCCAGCTGATCAGTACGAATCAGGTTAAGGACTCAATTCAGTCACTAAACTATTATGTAAGGGGAAACTATCCTCGCTGTAAACGCACCCACACGCACACACACACACGCGCACACACACACACACACACACACACACACATCCCTCCTCCTGTCTCCTCTCAGCTTCCTATCACAGCGCCTAGTGACCTGACGACAGATGCAAATGATTGAGTAGCTTTAGAGGCTTATTGATAAAAAAATTAAAAAAAATAAAAAAACACACTGAGTAAAACATTTAAACCAGACCAGCCTTTTTTAAAAATATTTTTTTTTTTACCACTGCACCATTCCAGCAAATCCAGGAAATATTCAGCCACATTTCCCCGAAAAATTCAAGCCTGACAGAGTTGGTATCTTCGGAAACTTCGGGATCTCTACTAGCATCTAAAATAAAGTTCCGCGGGCTTGATGGCAGCTTGTGCGTACAACATGAATTTGAATTTGTAAAGAAAACCACTGTGAGAGTGAACGTCTGCCCCAAGATATAGAGCTGTTCTTGATGGGTTTTAAGTTCTCCTAATGTGAAAATCCAGCAACTATGGAATGACTCCAATGTAAATGTCCCTGTTGTTTATCATACAGGTGTCTTCTTCTGTCACAAAGAATGAATGTCAATCCTCCACACTGTCAGTAGTAAAACTGTTGTGGTTGTAATACAGTGTATCACTGACAGGTGGCACTATTGATCTCTGAATAGGAAGAACGCTGATCCACAAACACACTAGGTTTAAAAAATACATTCAGCATGTGTGTGTGTGTGTGTGTGTGTGTGTGTGTGTGTGTGTGTGACACAGACATCGACTTGTTTCACGTCTGTACCTTATTATTTTACTATTTTCTGTTTTATCTAACTTTGATTGCAATGTTATTTGAGCGTGCTGCATTCTTGTTATTAATATTACTGGATTAAAGGGTTGCTGTTCAACTTATGATTCATATTTATATAGATGGGACATAAACATGTTATTATATATATAGATAGGACATATTATGTAGAATATAGAAGAGCACCAACGCGAGCCCAAAACTGTGTCCCAGTCGTGGTGTTTTTTTGGCCGATGTACTCCTTCAGTTCTAATGATAGGCAGAAAATCCTGTCTTAAACTTCATAGTAATAATATGATATGGATAATAATAATACAATTAAAAAAAAATTAAAAAGCAAACAGTGAGATCATAAAAGTCTAAAAAGTAGAGGAAAACATGAAACGGCAGCAGTGGAACGGTGAAATCAGACATTAAATATTCACACGAGTCTTTGTTTTAAAAATGTTTTAAGAAGTGATTTAGTAATGGCCAGAGATGCTGGGCCGATCGGCTGGCACCAAGTAATAAAAACGGTCACGTGCTGAAAGGTGGCGTTGAATGTGTTTGCCTATTTTGTACTATTAAGTAAAAAAAAGTTTTTTTTTTCTTTTTTTGTAGAAAAACAGCTTTACATCAGAAAACAAACGACATCGTTTTGACACCCAGATATTGTTGTCGCGTCGGGACAAATTATGAATTATTATTGATGTCAAACACACACAATTTTAAACAAATGTTCCAACAAATGAACAACAAATCCTCTTTCCAATATTGCAAATAGACTTCGAATGCACACAGCTGCCTGTCTGCTTTTCTGCTTACTGTAGCTCGATGGAAAGCAACTCAGCAGCAGTTCACCCCAGACAAGGTTTTTTTTTTCTTCTTCTTCTTCTTTTTTTTTATTTATTTTTTTTAAAGTGCAGACACATTTACGTGTAAACAGGGAACAATCCAAACCAGCCACCCACACACACACACACACACACACACACACACACACACACACAAACGCAGTCTGCCGTCAATGGAGAAAGAGCACGCTTGAGTGATTCAATCAGACTTTTTTCTTTTTTCCTCCCTGTGGTCGAGGTTACAGTGAGGATCAAATACGCAATTATATTATTCAAAAGGGGTTTACCGGTTTGAGGAGGGGCGAGAGTAAGGGGGGGGGGGTGGCCCTTTCTTTAAAGGTAAGGGTGGAATCGATGGGATCAATGAAGCAGGGTTCCTCTGTCTTTCTTCAGCCCTCTCGGCCTCTCTCTCTCGCAGACATCACTGTGTTGCTGAATGCGTCCCTAACTGCAAACCGGATCAGCAGAAAATCACGGGCCATCGGCTACATCATCGTTTGTGTGATCACTGTCCAAATATTTTAGTCATCTAAGTAATCAATAAGAATTACTGCCTTAATTAGGGCTGGGTTTCAAACCGCAATACTCTGCTGATACAGACCAAAATATGTGTGTAGCACTTCAGCGACCGTCTGAAACGCTGAATGTTGGCAACAAATGTACGATCAGATTCGTAGTCTTTTCGACTTATTCTTTCCTCAGATAGCTCCCGATCTAAATCAGAATCTTTGCAAGTTTTATACTCAATTATCGAGGTCAAAGTTCTTGTTCGGTGCTTTGTGTTTAGCCATTTAACATTTAGGTGAAATAAAAAAAGGGTTTTATAGACAAATGTTTGTATTTATGTCACAAAAAGTATGGTTTTGGTATCAGTATAAAAACTATACACTCTATATATATGTATCTGCTCTTCAAGCTGTACCCGGCCATAGTGTTAATCCATCCGGTACAAAGTCATCACCATCATAACCGTCTTCCCCCACAATGATTCATCGACACGATCATCTCGCCACTTGAATATCATGTTCATCACACTGTGATCGTCATCTGGGAAAAACACTTATTTGCTTTCTGATTCAAATTCTTACCCGAAAATGAACATTTTCAAAACAATTACAAACGTGAATGCAGGATTTTATATGCTTTGCGAGACAGAAGGGCAACAATTATGCTGTTTTGAGTTTTTTGAGCCCCTAAAAAGTTCTGAATCTGACCCTTTTTCTGTTTTTCACAGTTCTGCAAG